>NC_056735.1:1913576642-1913653542 GCF_019279795.1 Protopterus annectens
CTAGTAAAGAGACTTGTGCTGTAAACATACAATTGAGTGAACATTTTTTCACTAAATTATTAAAATGTAGTGAGGAAAATGGAGAAGCGCACACATATTAGTATATTAAATTACATATGTAATATTGAATGTTGAGGATGTCTTTGACATGAATTACTATATAAGATTAAATGAGTTTAAAACAAGTACAAAGTATGTATCTAATAGCTAGACTCTATAAGAATTAATATTTTAATTATGTTATCCAAAAATGTACAGGTAAAAAGGAAGATGGGTTCCCCTTTTATAATATAATATTAATATATATCTATATTTCAAAATACTGGTGCACATGTATTAAAAAGTATTGTGACCAACAGTATTGAATATCAAAGGAGACTATAGCTGGGCTCAGACATCTATGTCTAGTTAGAGTATATGTCAGTCCAACTGAAAGTCTCTCATTTTGTATTTAAAAACATGTTAATTAACCAACAACTTGTGTAAAAATCTTTGGGTCAGGGTAATACATATATAAAAAAATGCAAAATGATTGCTTGAGTATAGTTATTCATCAACACTCTAATCTTTTGTTCATATATATTGTTCTGATCAAGTAAAAGCTGGATGTAAGAATAAAAGCTCCCAAAGATTTCTCTTAGGTTAACATTAAGGGGCTTCAGTTACCTCAGTGAAATATATTAAAGTACATTTTGATAAGTTGAATAGATAATGTTGGACTACATTTATTTTTATGGATTAAAAGTCTGAATACATTGTTATCTATATTATTTGTAACAAGAAGTAGTGAATGACCAAATCAATAAAGGGAAATTGAGGTGACTACATTAAAATGTGCTTTAATGCTGACTATTCACCAACACTGCAAAAATAAAACTTCATATAGGCTATTCTTATGGTAAGTAAGCAGCATCATATAGCTACTAAGCATTGTTAAGTAAAGGTTAGTAATGATTATTACATTTCCTGTATTATTAAAATAAACTTCTTTACATCACACTCTATTTCATTTTCTGTTCAGATGCAGATAATAATTTATTATGTGCCATTCATCGTGTATCTATTTATTATTTATTTTACTTCTACAAAGTCTTCCTAACTTGCTCTTGTTTTCAAAACAATCTCAGTTGGAGTGTAGCCACTTCAGATATTTTATATATAATAGAGAAATTCCAACAAACTTTGTAAAAAAGAAGCAAGTTATATGTTTAAGGAAATGAACCCAGTCATTAACTAGATTGTATTGATGGAACAGCGTTTGTAGTTTTTAAGTTTACCACCAGAGACTTTAAAGCTCAACTCATGTATTTTAATCTGAGTTAAATCTAGTTGTTTACACCTTTTATTCACCTCATAAAAGACAGATGATTCTTAGAAGTTCTTCTTGCTCAAGATTCTTACAGTTACAAAAGCTTCTATATAGCCAAAATCTGCTGACTGTACTGGACCTAAATCCACTATCTTAGTGCATTATCTACAGTATCATAATCACATTTAACTGTGTGCTTATTCACCCTAAGAGCTGTCAGCAAAAGATTTTGAGAAGTACTGTTTGACAGTGGCATCCAGGACCATCTCACACAAGTTCTTGTCCCCATAGTTCATAGGTTCATAGGTGTGCACTAGGCTAATGACCCTGTACTGTAGCTTTTACAAGACTAGCCCATAAGATTACCCTGACATTGTGGCACCCGACCTTAGTTCCCAGTGTCCCTGTCGAGTAGAGCCACTGGCATGATCCCCAGGATGAATTTTCTATTTCCCTTCCACTCATCAAAGTATTTCTTGAAGTAGGCCAGTGAGGTGCTCTGTTTGACAGCTATGGGAAGTCTATTCAATAGCAAGGGCAATCTCTGGATTATGTACCTATCCTTCCAGCATGTTCTGTTGATTGTGGTAATGGGGTTAAGGTCACTGGAGTGTGTGGTGTGGAGTGACTGGGATTTCTTTAGATGTAGCATTTCTAACAGAGGTGGATCAGACATGGCTTTGTATGTCAAGCAGTGATCACCTCTAAGTAGGCGATATGAGACAGAGAATAGTTGGAGATTTTTGAGTCTGTCCATAAAGGAAAAGTGTTTAAGGCCTAGGATCCTTTTTCTGAGGTACTTTTGTGGCCGCTCCAGTTGTTGCAGGTGTCTAGTGAGATACATGCCAAATGGGGTACGGTACTTGATGATTGGCCTAATGAGGGAAAAGTAGAGGGAGACAATGGCCTCTTTCTTCCTGGATGCAAAACACTTAGTAAGGAGATGTGCCACATAGAAGGAGTTTCTGACCACAGTGACAATGTGGTAGTCAAAAGAGAGGATGCTGTCAACCTGTATTCCCAGATCTCTTATAATACCTTCTGTTCAGTGGACTACCATCAATGTGGTAATTCATGGGAACCAGGTTTTTCCCAAAGGGAATGGCGACACATTTTTTGACATTGAGCTTAAGGCCATGGTTGTGACAGCAGTTGTTGGTCTTAGTGAGGCCTTTCTATAGGATGGCAACATCACTTGGGGAGTTAATAATAGATCCCAACTTGCAATTACCTGCGAACTTTGTCAGCCAGAGACCCTTTGTGTTGGCCTGGACTTCAGAGAAGTAGATACTAAACAGGAGAGGACCCAGGAGTGAACCCTGTGGGACTCCACTCATGACTGGTCGGCAGTCTGACTTGGAGTCTGCTACTTTCACACTGTGGGTTCTATCTGTGAGCCAGTTTGCAACCCACCTAGTGATTTAGCGGTTGATGCCTAGCTTAGTGAGTTTCTCTATGATTCCAGAATGGGGAATGGTATCAAACACCTTGGCCAGATTAAGGTGGGCTGTATGAATTGGTTCACCTTTATATTGTCGATCCTGATATGGGCGAAATGACTTCCGTGAATACCGAAATGCGAACATCTCCAATGTCAAATTCCAAATAAGCAAATGACAAAACCTCGCCCCTTTTTGACCCATGGTAGCAATGGTGTGGAGGTGTGGCGCAGCCGGAAATGTCGAATGTTTTTCGATATTTAAAATTTTTCATGGTTTTGGTTCCCATAAATGAGTCGATTAAGTTGCTGGTCGACAAAGTGTGATCGGCGATATAAAGGTAAACCATATGAACCACCTTGCCTTCATCCACAGCTCTGGTGAATGATTCAAAGAAGTCGACCATGTTGAGCAGTCATGATCTACCCTTTGCAAAATCAAACTATGTGGGATCCAGTGTTTGGAGATTCCATATCCTTGTTTATTAGGTCCATGATGATGCACACCATAGTTTTGCATATCAGACTTGTCAGGCTAATAGGGTGATAGTTCCAAGGGCCTGTAGTCACTCTTCCTTTGTGGAGAGGGGATGACTGCAGCAGTGTGCCACTTGGTAAGGACAAAGCCTGAGGTGAGGCTGTGATTGAACAGGGCACACAGGTGTAGTGCCCGTTCACTCTGTAGTTCATGTAGCACACAGCCAGGGATAGTGTTACATCCCATGGAAGCTGTATTCTTGGCCTTGGACACTACTGTTTTAACCTGTGCAGCAGTAATACTGGGTGTCTGGCAATCTACTGGTATTGTGATTGGTCCTTTGGGGGGAGAAATGGGTAAAGTTGGCACTGAATCTGTTGGCCAGTATATTATCTGTTGGCTTGGTATAGGAGGTACCATCGTGCAGTAGCTCAAAGCAAATCTGGGTATTGCCATAGAGATTCTTTACATAACTATAGAAGGCCTCGTGGTTGTCTTTACTATCTGCTGCAATTCTGTTTTCATAGCTAGCTTTAGGGGATTTGATGAGGGATCTCAACTTTTTGTTGAGGCTGATAAGGGAGTTTTTCCATTCTTGAGACTTCACCTTATTCCGCATCAGTTTCTTCCTTCTGTTGTAGAGTTTGTTTATGTCAATGGACCACCAGATTGGCTTCCTTTTTTGGAGGAGAACGTCTTGGTTATATTGTGTATGGTGAGATCCATGCATTTGTGTATGTGTTTGTACAGTGCATTGGTGTATGATTCAGCAGTTATGCAACTATTCTCCATTTGCATGGGTGCCAGGAAATTAGCCACCTCTGTTTTTAGGAGCCCAAAGTTACCTTTGAAGAAGTTTTTCATGGTGGCTATCTTTGAATGGGGGGTTGGGAGGGTTGTAGATTTCCAGGATGATTAGTTTGTGGTCTGATCTAACCAGGGAGGTGTTAACTATTGGTGTAGAGCAATGTTCACCCCTGTTAGTAATGACCAGGTCAAAAATGTTGCTACCTCTAGTGGGGGTAAGAACGAGCTGGTCCAGGGCATTTGAATAAATGAATTCCAGGAAATGTTGGGCAAATGTATTGGTACATCAGTAATTTTCCCAGTTAATGGAGGTGGTAGTTGAAGTTGCCCAGTATGAGAGTGTTAGGTTGTACCCTAATATTCTCCAATGTGCTTAGGACCATGGAGTGTGAGTTTTGGAACATTGTTGGAGACCTATAGCAGGCTACAACCTGAATCACTGTCTTACCTAATGTTACCTGCACCCGAAGTATCTCTGATGCGTTATGTTGGGCTATCAGTCTGGAGGTGTTCCGCATCCTTTATGAATATGGAAACACCACTGCCTTTGAGGCTTTGGTCCAAGTTCTGGGGCCAAAAGGTGTGGAACTAATTGTAGCCTGGTAGTGCAGGGGTGCATTCTGCTGCCTTGAACCAGGTCTCTGCTACAGCACAAATGTCGATGTTCTCCATTTTAAGGAGTGCTTTGAGCAAGTGCATTTTCAGATTTAGACTTCTAGCATTGAGTAGCATGACCCTCAGATTGCATTTGTTATTAGCTATTACAGTGGTAATTTGGTCTTTGGAACGCCGCCTAAAAAAGGCACTATAGGGGTGGCAAGAGCCTTGGCCAGTTTCCGCAACCCAGGGTTGACAGATGCAGGCCATCTCTGGCAAAGCATCAAGGTCTGTTAATCATGTCATCCCAGGCAGACCGATATTGGATCCCCTTGGAATGACACCAGAAACATAGCCAGTTGTTGAAATCAATCATTTTCTGCTTGAACTGTGGTATCATTCTTGGTGATGGTAGGATGCTGCTCAGGGAGAGGGTCATATTCACCTGAGCTACATAATCCGAGAGCTCCTCCATGTCTCTTTTCATGTAGTCCAGGGAGGTACGTCTCAGGTCATTCACCCCTACATGTACAATGACAGAGTCATATTTGTACCTATTGTTGAGGGACCTGAGTGCATGCATTATTTGACAGATCCTAGCACCTGACAGGCAGCTGACTGTTACTTTTTGCTTATTCAACCTAGTTTGTGGGACATCAGTGTGCCTCATTATGGCATCACCTATGACTAGTGTGTTGGGCATGCTGTTCTGCCTTAGGGGCTTTGGTTGAGTGGCACACTGTTTAGGAGAGTTATGTGTCTTGTGATTAGTGTTGTGTTGTGATGGTTAAGTGAGTTTCTGCCTTGGAGGTCTCTGCTGTTTCGGTAGATCTTTATTAAGAGCCTCCACAAAGGTGGGTGTGTGGTTTATATTTTTATCTGAAGGCAGTACTGGTGTGTGTTCTGGAGGGCTATGTGTTTTATGTGGTGTGGTGCAAGTGTTGACCTTCTCCTCTTGACCATCTATTCCAGTCTTGGCTGGAGAGTGCGTGGCTTCCAATTTGGATATATAAGTGCATCTCTCGCAAGTCTGAGTGTTGGGAGGTAAGAGGAGAGGATTGTCGGTGTACATAAGGCAGTTGCTACATTGCCTCAGGATGCCCAAGTTCACTAGGTTAATAGGAGAAAGCACAAGGAACTGACCTTTAGACATGCCTGGATGGGTGGGTATTAATAATAAGTACTGGAGCTATTTCCTTGTAGAATGTTTAGTGCTGGTAGCAATTTTGTGTGCTACAATAATTGCTACAAGAAGTCTGGTGAAGTGCTAGACTGATAAGCTAGTAAAAGTACAGGAGAGGAGAGAACTAGAAGGTCTAAGGGAAAAATTGAAGAGCAGATTTGTGCACCGCTCAGAAGCTACAAACAGTCCTGAATACAGCATATCTGTATCTGGACTAGACTAGTTACAGGAAAGGTGGGAAACAAGCACAAATGTGGGCTTTTAAACCAGAAAGTTAAAAGAGATGGAAAAACTGCCCAAACAGACAATAAACTGCAACTTCTGGGCCAGAAACCACTCATCTTGTGGTAGATAGGCTACCTAGTGCTTACCACTCCCACTGACAAGCTAGAAGGCTACCCTCTGAAGGCTTGGGGGGCTCAGAAGCTTACAAACAGTCCTGGATACAGCAAATCTGTATCTGGACTAGACTAGTTACAGGAAAGGTGGGAAACAAGCGCAAATGCAGGCTTTTAAAGCAGAAGTTGAAAGAAATGGAAAAAAACTGCCCAAACAGTCAATAAACTTCACTTTCTGGGCCGCTAACCACTCCTCTTGTGGTAGATAGGCTACCTAGTGCTTACCACTCTATCTGATAAGCTAGAAGGATTCCCTCCAACACAGACAGGCTTGGGGGGGGGGGGGCTCAGAAGCTTACATGCTGTGATTTTTTTTTTTCATGTAACTGCTTTAATGTCTAAAATTAGCAGGGCTACAACACCTTTTGTTGTATGTAACTGCCTTGATGTCTACAATTAGCAGAGCTATAATACCTTCTAGTCAACAATGTTATTAGATGACAACCATATAAACCCTCTAGTCTTATGCAGCAATATGAAAAAGCTGTTAACCAGGTTCTGCTGTACAAATACTCTGTAGTTGTCTTCATTCTAATAGAACTTCCTTGGCACTGAAGCTTTAGGATACAGGTATAATAAAATGCTCTCAAAAGCTTGCACAGTTTGCTGTCTTCAAGTATTACATAATCAGGAAACACTACCAGAGACTTTAAACTGTGTGTATATTTATGTTTCCAAGTCTGGAGTGATTTAGGCTTATACTTGTTTCTGTCAGCTTTAATTAAAATTAGTAATAATATTAAACAGCTATTTTCCAATTTCTAAACATCAGCTTGAAAACAGTAACTTTTTATGTAAATAAAATAATCTAGCTTACTTAAATGCAGCAGTCTGAGTGTTTTCAGCTTTACTTAGGAAGTTTGAAACTGAAGGTGCCTCTCCAATACTGTTCCCTATACTTCCTGTAAGGTGCAACATAGCAGAATGGACCAACAGCTTCCAGAAGCCTTAGGGAAGACAAGGCAGTTTAAAAACAGCTCAAGGGTCATCTCCATGTAAGAAAAAGCTTTAGCTCAAATTTAAATTTGAGTAAAAAAAATGGCTTAGTGAGATAAAAAGTGAAAAATAATGCTAAAAAATCATGTCATGTTTACTAGTGGATGTTTCCCGGTTTATACTCTGCTCGACAGTGGCACAGGAAAATAACTTTATTGTGTGGCATAAGCCAGAGAACCTTGTTGGCTAGGCTTACATAGGCGCTTGGGCCAATAGCCTAGTACCTACCTATGAACCTATGAACCTATAACATTAATAAGACATTAAATTGAGCATTTAAGATTAAATAAAAAAAATACAGATTATCTAATATAATTAAGTTATTGTGACAGTTTATGTTATATAGTTGGTTAAACAAGCTGCATTAGTATTTTAATAAAGATTTATGCATGTACGAAGCATGGAGCCCTACCCCAACTCAATTAAAGAAGTAGCTGCACATATTACATTTACTAACAGTGCCTTATTTGGGAATCAACTCAGTTTTGTTTTTGTTTTCTTTTTGGCTATAAGTTATCTCAGCATGCAGTGAGATTAATTTTTTAAACAATTCCTTAATATTATTGCTGTAAGTTAACTATTTGTACTGTGTATTAAATTATATTTAAACAGCATTAATTACCATAATGGTGCAGTAAGTATGAGTTAAGAGACATTAATCACTAACAAAAAAAAGAACAAGATTTGATTATTTATTTACCGGTTGATTTTTTGGAGAGATTAATTTGTTGTGGCAGCTGAATTCTCAGTTTTCTGTTTCTTCTTTTTGACATCATTCCATGTATTTTTCTCAGATGTTCTCTTTAAAGAAGACAGGGAAAAGCCCATATACTCTGGGATGGTCATTAGGTTACTGTTTGTTATAAAGCATATAACTTCATCCAAGTTATTAAAGATTCTTGTACCAGAAGAAAGCTGCATTTTGATTTTTGCTGTATATATTTGGGCCCTGATGTTGTTTTGTTTCAGATGTTTAACCAGTGGCCAACATTTCTTCCTCATTTCCAGAATTCTCACAGAGTAGTCATTGTCAAATCTGATTGGGTGTTGGCTAAATTTTAATAGGGCTTTCCTCCAAGCTGTTTTTAACACTAGTTCCTTATCAAGATAAGAGAGGAATTTTACAATAATAGATCTCGGTGTTGCTGTGGGAGATGTGGGCACTGACTAACCAATGGCCCTATGAGCTCTTTCTATACCAAATGAGAGCCCTTCTTGCAAGTCTACAATTTTGGGAATCCAGTTATTCAAAAATAAAATCATGTTTTCACCTTCTGTTTTCTCTGGTACTTCGAGAATTCAAATATTGCATCTTCTCTCCAAATTTTCAAGATCTTAAATTTTCTTCAATAGCCATGTGTTTTGTTTGAGAAGAAAGCCTGTGTTCAGTTCATCCTCCTTTAATCTTCCATCTATGTTGGTTAGGGCTGTCTCCATGTCCATTATTTTATTTTGATGTTGTTGAAAAAGGTCTGTAAAAACTTCAGTTTGTTTAGAACTATTCTCACTTAAATTCTCCAGCTTTTGCTGGAAGTCATCTATCTTCAATGATAGTGACTGTAGAGTAGAAGACACCAGCTGTAGTTCTTTCCTCGGTGCAGTATCAGAATGTGAAGACTTGGAGTGGTTCATTTTCCTTCAAGTTTAGTCTCAAATAATTTAACAGGAATTGTTTGGAATAAAAACTTCAAATTATGAAAGTTAAAGTTTAGACTATTAGCAACTGGATTTTATAAAATGTAAATATATATATATATATATATATATATATATATATATATATATATATATATATACATACATACACATATATAGAGTAGTCTAATTCCTGTCTATTATATTAATTTTATAGAACTCAGAAAAAGTGCTGCGGTTAGCAGACCATCTAGGCTCCGCCCCTTGTGTTTTGTTTCTAATGTACATAGTAATGCATGCCTAGCTCTAACATTGTTTTGCATAAAAGGCAGTCTTTTTAAGAGGGAGGATGTAGATCAATGAGTATGTATATACCTTTACGAAGCTATCCAAGGGCTTGCACTAGAGTATAAATACTAACCACGTGTGAGCCTGACTGCCATTTTGTAGTTAGCTTTTGAGATGTGAACATGTATGTTTGTAAGCTCTGTTTTTTAACTAGTGTGTTCATATTTAGAGATTGTTCTATCCATCCTGATGTGTTTGTATATATTAAAGCATCTGAATGACACTCCAAGCCTTCTTGTTATTTGTACTAGAGATGAATTACCAACAAGGGAAACATTGAGTATGTTATATGCATCTCATGTGATAGTATGCTATACACTAACATGGAGATACATATAACACACTGAATGACTCTCTTTATGCACTATTCATGCACTCATACAAAAATGGAAGTCATTCAACATGATGGCACCAATATGAGCATTTTGATATTTCGGACTGGATTTCCATCAATGCGGACTGCCCCATGAATGTGGCAATTTTTACAAGTGTTTTCAGAAAACAAACTACCTCAGTGTCTGACACCCTGGCACAGCACATAAGACAAGGGAGACGACAGTCTCCCAGTCACCCCCACCAAATAACTAAAGGTGTTCAACACCAAGATAAGAATATGAGATAGCAGGAAAGTCAGGCCATGGTTTGTCACAAAATTCTTCAGAACTGGTGCATTTTTAATTTTACAGGGAGTCAGCAGAGTCAACACGAGGCAAACAAACAAATAACTTTTGACAATTTTGTTAAGAAACTATCCAATGCATTACTCTGTCTGATGTGCCAATAGGATGTTTTCTTTCATTTTCAATAAAAGACAATCCCCAGGATTCAATAAACTCCATGTAAGCTGCGGGTAGAGCTTACATAGAATGTATCCATGATGTGTTGTCTGCAAGGTGTAATTCATATTAATGATGCGCAGCATGCCTAAGTAGGTTTCATGGTGCGTTCCAGTAGTGTTAGCTGCAAAACCTCTTAGAACAACACTGATAGTTAATTCATGTGCAGGAGAGAATCGACGGTCTGCCCCATACCTCTCAACCTCCTAGAGCAAGAAGTCTGTACAACACCATTAAATAAAGTGAGGTAATGGCTAAACTATAGGGACATATTGCCCTTATAAACTTAGAAATTTGACAAAATAAACGTTTATGCATTAGCATGCATTTTCTGAAGAATATGAAGTTCAAAACTAAAACATCTGTTATTATTAAGTGACTTCCATCCCAAATGATTTTTAAAAAAACACAAATTTTATGAGGAACACAGGAAAAATATCAGCCAAAACTCTGGATATTCTATGAAAATCTTTAAAGTTGAAAGGTAAGTCTGCCCGCACATAAATAAACAGTAATCATTGTTAGACGTGAAGACCAGTCCCCTCAATGTGTTAGTGCAAGACATGTGACCAAAGCCATGAGTAATGTTGTGGAAAAATGCCAGAACTAGTTATATCTATATACTTTGGCTTTTCTCCTTTGTTTTTGCCATGATTGCAAGATGCACTGCTCTGTTTGGCTATGCTTACCTCATTTGCAGAATGGCACCACCCATGTATCAGATATGAGCCAGACATCCAAAAATAGAAAGTGGACGCTTTCAATTGCTATTGCTAGGCAATGCTGGGCATTGCGTAAACCCAGTAAGCAGGGCTGTGCTACGTTCATACCATCTAGTTAACAATGAATACTAAAATGCATAAGCTCATGTAGCTAATCCTGTGGTGACGTGTTGAGTGTTGGAGTAGAGTGCAGATGGTCCTAGTTTCTAGTCCATGGTATGCAAACTTTATTTATATTGTTGTGACATTGCCGCTTATACAAATAAAGTGATACTCTGATGAAATAGCCATGGAATTGCATTGGTTGAAAGTTATTTTCTGATACATTTGAAAAATTTGTGCTCCCCTTAGCATCTCACAAACTGATGCACTTGTTTTACTGTGTTTGTGCAATGGTAAGTGGAGCACGTCTTCTTCAAATGTATCAAAATGCAGACATTGCACATTTCAGTAAGCACATTTGGCAGAAAAATATGGTATTTAAAGGTGACTTGGTGGGAATTGCACATTAGACATTGAGCTTGAACTTGTGCAGATATATCAGGTGTTGGAGAGGGTGTGCAATTCAGAGTAAAGTGCCGGGGTGTCCAGGAGTCCAAGGTCTTTATTTGGCTCCTGGTTAAGTATCATGTGCCCCACCTCATGCAGCAAACAATACTGGCTCCCAGTACAAATCTGAAGCCTGGTCTAGTTTGCCAAGGGCTCTGTTCAGTATGACATCTATCCCACACACACTGGGGAACAATTTCATCACCATTTTGATGACCTCTGATGGAGGAAATGGGATACCATTGATCGTTGGTTCGGGGAGTGCCAGACAGGGACCACCCCAGAGATGTGTACATAATAATTTAATTTAGTACACATGGATATTCAAGCCAAATATTGTAAAATCTGATATTCATAATGCTTTTTTCTTTTGCCCTCATTCCACAGCTGCAGAAGAGACGGCCTCGAATGTGAGGTCCCATGCCAGGCAATTGGCCAGGATGCGAGAAGTATGTGGTAAGTAAGCATAATTATATAAAGTACTGTTATTGCAGCCTTAACAGTTAAAGACAGATTAGCTGTTTTATCATACATTTGTATGAACTTGGGAATGCATGTCTGAACTGTAAAAGCAAGTATATATGCATTACTCCGTAGCATAGCTTTCAACTGTATTGCTGCTGATTACCCAGATTTATGAATCACTGTTTTGTTCTGTTCATTGTAAGATTTATAGTTGTCTTGCAAGTAATTGATATTGAAGTCAATAAATAATGAGTGTCAAAATATATGTTAACACAAATTCTATGCAACTATCCATGAGTGTAACAGCAATATTTGAAAGATGGGTCATTGTATACCTATTATTTTATGATATGTCAAGATATCCTGCTCTAAAAGGTGGAGATGTATGGTCTGTAAGTATAAAAGGAAAGAGTGCTTGCATTATGTTGTATTCCAAAGGAAAAGTATAGTATTAACAGTATTCACTGCTTGTAGGTTCAAATACCACACTTCTCAAATATAAAACGCAAGCGATTACAATACTGTTTTAGCGTGTCATCAATAGAAAATACAGTACTGTTATGTAATCATCATTATAGCATTTGAAGTGCAGACATCTATAGCTGTTGCTTGAATGACCTGCTGTCAAGTGTAATCACTGTACATGGAACATGTATATGTGCAATATATGCACCCTTGAATGATTGCTGGATGTGATATGAGCTGTACTATAGTGTGTATGTGTTAGGAACAGGGTAGTATTCCATGTAATAAAGAAACTTCTTAGCAGTTTGTATTGTCAAAAAGTAAAATGTAACAGAATAGAATAAATTAATTGTAGAAAACTTTGTATATTATATGTGAAGTTACTAAAGTTCTCCTTTTTTCCTCTTACCCCACCCCTTCTCTTCTTTTTTATTTTATGGATTTCTTATTTTGTATTATTTGTATTCTTATTCTTATTATATTATTTATACAATAATATTTCTTATAATTATATTATTTTTTATTAATTCTTATTTTTTATTATGTATAACTTTATATTGCTTTTGTCAAATACATTTTAATTATTATTATTTATCGCCGTGTTCATTATTATATTAGTTAAAATTTTTTATAGGTTTATAGGTGTTTACTAGGATGATGACCATAAGAGCCTTTTTAAGCCTAGCCATGCATCCCAAATCTCTGACAAGTTCTGATACACTTGATAATTGTAAGCATGGGCCTGGGAGATGAACCATTTACAGGTTACCTTTCTGCATTAGAGACCTAGGTGCCAAACCAGGGCTGAATTTATGATTTCCCATCAAATTGTCCAAGTTGCCTTTGAATTAGATTAGGGAGGAACTATGCTTCACATGGATGGGGAGCCTGTTCCATAGATGGGGTCGTCTCTGGGATACATACCTATATCTCCAGCAGGTCCTATTTATATCACAGGCAAGGTTTAAGTCTTTAGAATGGGTTATTCTGGTACTGTTTGTTTTGCGGATATGCAGGAGATCCATCAGAGTGGGGTCTGATAATGCCCTGTATGCCAGGCATAGATCTTCCCTCAAAGGCCTGTAGGAGAGAGAATACAGGGATAGGGCATTGAGGAAGTCTGCGTAGGACATTTTATTTACACCCTATATTCTTTTAGTGAGGAACCTCTGTGGATATTCCAGTTGTTGGATATGCCTGGTTAAGTACATACCAAAGGGGGCATTGTACTCAATGATAGATCTGAGGAATGCCAAATATAGTGGAACAATGACTTCCTTGGACTTAGATGCCATACATTTGTTTATAAGTTGCACAACATAGAATTATTTTCTCACCACTGTAGACACGTGATGATCAAAGGCTAGATTACTATATGTGTGTCCAAGTCCCTGACTACTGAGTCAACTATAAGGGGTGTGTTGTCAATATGATAATTAACAGGGATGAATGACTTCCCAAAGGATACTGTTATGCATTTCTTATCATTTAGTTTTAGTCCATGGCTGTAACACCAGTTGTTTGTCTGTGTCAGCCTCTCCTGGAGAACATTTGTGTCAAAAGTGTATGTATGTGTGTATATATATATATATATATATATATATATATATATATATATATATATATATATATATATATATATATATATTTATATGGGTTTATTACGGTTGATTGGAAACTCACTTGACTGAAAATGAAATTACTAGGACCACTTCACTGAAAGTTCACTTCACTGAAAACTCATTTCTTTGAAACTCATTTCGTTGAAAGTCATAAATGGCCTTTTCCTCACTGTAGTGCGACCCTGGAGTTAGTGTATAAAGTAAGGGGTGTTGTGGGGGGCACAGCCTCCGACATTGAGGGGATTGTGGGGTGCGTAGCCCCCCACATATTATCAGTCTGGTGTGTATGTATATATATATATATATATATATATATATATATATATATATATATATATATATATATATCTATATATACGGTTTACTATCATAAGTGCGAACGGCACTCCTGCAACTGTCGTATATTCGAACATGGAAGGTCGTAAATGGTAATGTCAAAGGCAAAATAATCAATCTAGGAATGGTTTTAACATGGGTCGAGGTAGGGGACATGTTTGTAGTTTGGAATAATACTGAACACCTACCTCGACCCATGGTAAACCATTCCTAGATTGATTATTTTGCCCTCGACATTACCGTTTACGACCTTCCATGTTCGAATATATGACAGTCGAAGGAGTGCCGTTCGCACTTATATATATATATATATATATATATATATATAGATATATATATATTATAAACATTTTAAAACATTTTGTAAACATTTTAAACTATACACAGTGATACTTGCAAGTGCAATAAATAACTGTTTCCAAAAGAGAATATACAACCAAGATATGTAGGGGGCTTCTCCCCCCACACCACGTGTGGGGGCTGTGCCCCTTACACACACCCTTACTTTATTTACTAACTCCAGGGTCACAGTATAATGGGGAAAACGCCATTTATGACTTTCAACGAAACATTTTAAACTATACACAGTGATACTTGCAAGTGCAATAAATAACTGTTTCCAAAAGAGAATATACAACCAAGATATGTGGGGGGCTTCTCCCCCCACACCATGTGTGGGGGCTGTGCCCCCCACACACAACCTTACTTTATATACTAACTCCAGGGTCGCTTTATAATGGGGAAAAGGCCATTTATGACTTTCAATGAAATGAGTTTCAGTCAAGTGAGTTTTCAGTAAAGTGAGCTTTCAGTAAAGTGGTCCTAGTAATTTCATTTTCAATCAAGTGAGTTTTCAATCAACCATAGTAGACCCATATATATATATATATATATATATATATATATATATATATATATATATATGTATGGATCTACTTCAGTAGATCGAACTTTTACCAATTTAAACCACATATGGCCGAGATCACATGTTCAAACCGGTAAAAGTTTGACATTGAGGTAAAACCACATAAAACCAAAAAACACAAAACTAAACATGTATAGTGGGGGGCTATACCCCCCTGCACCCCCCACACACCCCTGACTTAAATATACCATCTGCAAGATTGCACTACATTGCGGAAAATGGGAAATCTTCCTTTCCGCACTGTATGGAGATTTCCATTCAGTCAAATCAGACTTTTACAAGTTTGAACATATGGTCTTGGCCATATGTGGTTCGAACTTATAAACGTTCGATCTACTGAAGGGGACCCATATATATATATATATATATATATATATATATATATATATATATATATATATATAATGTTTCTTCTTTTATTTTATTATTTTCATTTATTTTGGTTTATGTTTTATTTAATTTTTGTTTTCAGTTTTATTTATGTCACTACTATATAGCAGAGCAAGGTAGGTCGGTTTCCAGTTAAATGCCTACATTTGCTCCACCAGTGGAAGCACCAAGTCCCAGCACTTCTCGGCTGCAGCCTGACAGCACCCCCTCCCCTGGTGCCACTGCCCTACCACCACCCTTAGGTAGATCTGCCCCAGAGGCTAGGCTGCTGTCCCCTCTGGGAGCAAAGGTAAAGGGGGTGCATTTAACACCTGAGTGGAGTTTCCAGGTGTGGTGCATAAGATAGTTTAACAGACCATGGGCACATACATATACTGGATGGAGAGCCTGTTTTCCATCCTGGTACATCAACAGACTGGCCATAGGCACAGACTTCGGCCACTGCAGCCAGAGATGCAATGATGGAACAGTGATGACAGTCCAATGGGTGAGGACTTGAGTCACACTGTTACCATGCCTGATGTCCATGGACTTTAAAATGCCAACTCCCAGCCCAATCATGGATTTCACCCCCCCCCTTGTGTCCATCACCAAACTTGTCTCTTGTCTTGTATGTCATATCTGTCAGAAAATACTTACTCATCTTCCCATCTTGCCTACCCCAGACTTACCTATGTTCCTTCCCCAACATTCCATCCTCACGTTAATAAAAAAAAAGCATGTCCCCCAAAAAATATTGTTTCATACATAGCTCTCCATTTCACACATGTCCACTTGACACCCGTAATTTGGGTCAATTGGCCTCAAAATGCAATTATGATGTTTTAAACCCATCCCTGGAGGTGACAGACCACTTCAGCTAAGAATCTGTATGTGTGCTCAGTTGTTACTGTTGAAGAACTGGATAGCTATGATTCTTACCTACACCCTTCCTGCACATTCCTGATTTCCTTTCCTTTCACTTTTTTTTTTTTTGCACTGCTTGCTCCCAATTTCCCACTTTTCTATATCCTTATTTCTTTTCTTTGAAGAAACTGTGCAAAATGGCACATGGTACGCAGCATAATTAAGCAATGGTAAACAGCAGTAGTATCACTGAATGCATGTAAAAGTATAATACACACTTGTAAAAATGATGACAACACCCCATTTCGAACCCAGTACCATCTACTTTTATCAACAATGCATTAACTTGTCCAGCCACAGAGTCAGTTAATGAGCAGATGTATTGTATACAATCAATACTAATTTTCACATCTTCTCAATAAAGCGTTTTTGCACGATGCAAGGCTGATAAAATATTAATTCAATAATAGGAACATACTTGTCAACTTGTTAGAGCAATACATCTGGACAAAGCCATATGCAGTGGGGTGACAAAGGGCCATCAATAAAGGGACAAGTTGTAAATATTGCTGTTACAAACTTAGAAACATGATAGAATAACAGGTATTATTATTACTTGAGTTATTTAAGTAGCAGGTGTATGCAAAATCAGTTTATTGTGGAATTATCTCTACATTGTGTTAAATACACCTGCTACTCAGCTGACTCTGTAGCACTATCTGTTAAATGCATTGATGGTATCTTAAGTTCAGATGATAACTGGGTTCAAATACAGGTGTATCTATCATTTCAAATGCTTTTATTTGTACATCAAGATTATACATTGTGATATTTATGAAACTATGTCATCAGCTGTTTATGCAATCAATGCAGTAATGATTAAATGTTTGGTTCTAGAGGGTACTGGTATCCAATAAAAGCTTTTATAACCAATAGTACATTTTTTTTACCATTGCTATGCATCATACATCACCACACAAAGATTCTATAAAGAAAAGAAATGGGGGAGACAGTAAAGTGGTGAAAAGGGAGCAAGCAGGGGAGAAATAAAGTGATTGCTGTTTGTGACCTTTGAGCTTGCAGTGAAATCTTTTCATAAAGGAGAAAGATAAGTGCTTATTTTTAATTGTTTTCTGCACTTCTGTTTTACTGCATATATGTTTAATCTGTGCAACTGTTTTTAGTCTCTTTTTGTTGTCTATTAGAGCTGAATATCTGTTACTGTTTGTGACCTTTGGAGCTTGTAGTGAAATCTTTTGTCTAGAGAGGCCTAGCTATTTCTTTGTGGGAGAGAAAATCAGTCTGGTATGATCTAGCTAGAAGCATTCCTGCAACACTGTGTTATTTTGATTGGATAATTTGGCTGGTTTCTGTTTTTCTGCCTTTAATAGCCAGTGTTTTAAAACAGTTTGTACTTGTTTTCTCAAGATGTTCAAAGCTGCAGTGAGATAGGCCTTCTGCCATTTGCTCTGATGTGATATTGGAAAAAGGTAAGTGCTTATTTTCAACTGTTTTTTGCACTTCTGTTTTACTGTATATTTGTTTAATCTATTCAACTGTTTTTTTAGATCCCACCCACCTGCCCAGCTGCTGTTGTGGTCTTAAAGCTTGTTGTCTTTGAGTTCCCCACCTCTAGTATAAAATTGATACTGGACACTACCCCATTCACATTACATCAGCTCATTCTACTGTTTATAGTGAGAACATTGTAAAGGCCCACCCCTTTACTTTTCAGCCTTGAATTATCTTATTATCTTCTGTCTCCTCACTTTCTACTAAAAAAAATGTACCTCTTCCTACTGCTTGTGCTTAGGAGTTTGAGGAGTTCAGCTGCATTTAGTTTTCCATATTTTTTACTAATTGTTGGTAGCCTAATTAAATTGATGAAAGTATTTTACTGAATTGCTGCTTTATTTGTGCTGTCTGTTACTGTTGTGATTGTGAACTATTGTTTTAAAGCAATCTACTGATTAACTATATTTCATTGTGCTATCTACTGCAATTCATTAATGTTTAGCTGCAATTTACTGCATTTTGTTGCAGTTTAACTGTATTTTTTATACTGCGAGTTCTGTTCTTTGTCTGTTCTTTTGACATATACGTGATTAATATTTGCTTCATTGTGTGTTTTTTTGCTGAGTTCTTAAACATAAAATTGAATAGCATAGTACAGATACAGGTCTGCTGCATCCAGAGCTTCAGCTGCATGTTTTTTAACCCTTATTGAGGAATTCCAGTTACAAATTTTACCTTAGTAGCACTTATGTTATCATCTAGTAGTACTACTCCTAGACCTTCCTTCCTTTACCGTCTTAGCTCTTTCAGTTTCTGACAAATATGGATGGATAATTTCCTACATTTTCTCTTACTAGTCTAGTTCATATGGGCATCCTGAGACAGTGTAGCAACTGCTTCATGTACATGGACAACTCTCTACTACTACCAGTTAGTAACACAATTTGTGAGAGATGCAGTTACATCAAACACCTAGTGTCATTGCTCTCTCCCCCACAAACCAGTATATCTGTCACTGAGAAGGTTGGTAACATGAACACCTCACCTCAAATACCACCCACACCTATACAACATGCCCACATATGCAGAGGTCCTCAACAAAAGCATACTCAAACAAAAGATATCTCAGAGGCATAAACGCATGTGAACTCCAATGCCAACCACACCACACATAGTCCACACACTCGTATCTCACAGCCACTAAGGCCTAAACATAAACTCAACATATTAGTCATAGAAGACACCATTGTGAGATACACAGATGTGCCCCTCACCAGGCTGGATAAAGAGAAAGTCACAGTTAGTTGTTTGGCAGGTGCCAGAATCCAAATTATCACCAATGCACTCAAGTCTCTCAACAGGTACTGTTATGACTCTGACATAGTCCATGTTGGAGTGAATAACTTGAGATGTACCTCACTGGACTATATGAAAAGAGATATGATCAAGTTTGCTGAGTATGTGTCCCAGACAGGTATGTTCCTAGCCTTAAACAGCATTTTGCCATCACCCACAATGATGCCTCAATACAAACAGAAAATGATTGACTTTAACGGTTGGCTTAGTTTCTGGTGTTATTACAAGGGGATCCAGTACATGACAGCCTGGGATGACATGATTGACAAACCACGATGCTTTGCCAGAGGTGGCTTGCATCTGTCACCTTTGGGCTTCAGGCACCTGGCAAAGGCTCTTGCCTCCCCCATAGTGTCTTTTTTGGGCAATGTCATGAGGTTGAAACTACCAACATAAAAATTGAATCAAAATGTTAATTAAATGTCATGCTGCTAAACACTAGGAGTCTAAACATGAAACTGCAGTCAGTGCAAGCATTCTTAACCCTGAAGAAGCTGACATTTGTGCAGTCACAGAAACCTGGTTCAAAGCTGTGGAGAGCACCCTGGTCATACTAGATTACTCATCTTATCATTCAATCAGACCCCAAACAGTGGGCAGCAAAACAAAAGGAGGTGGAGCTGCAATATATTTAAAAGATATACACACGTCTAGGATGGTCAAACAGTATGATGCACAGGAAACACTCCAGGTGCAGTTAACAATTGACAAGACCCCAATTCAAATCATAGCTTGCTACAGGCCTCCAACTCTCACTCACGATGTCCACTCCACCTATCTGGACCTCTTCGACTCTATCAAGATTCAACGGTTTACCATGATCCTGGGCAACTTTAACTATCCAACCATAAATTGGAAGAAATACTCATGCCAAAACACAAATGCCCACAAGTTCCTTGATTTTGTCAATGCAAATGCCTTGGACCAGTTGGTTGACACCCCCACAAGAGGTGCAAATATCTTGGACTTGGTATTAACCAACATGAGTAACCACTACAGCATCCCTATGGTGTCATCATCCCTGGTAAGTTCCAACCACAAAGCAGTCACTTTCAAAGTCACCATTCCCCCCAACCCCCACCCCAGCTAAAGTCAAACAAGAAAACTTCTCCAAAGCTGATTACAACCTCCTGGGGGAAGGTATAAACAGCTTTGCAGCCCCCTCCCCTCCATAGGAACTGGCACATATGTCCAAACCTACACCAAAGTACTATATGATCATTTATATAGCTTCATGGAATCAGGAATACCAGACAGGATGAAGTCATCCTCCTCAAGGAAGAGTAAACCTGTCTGGTGGACATCTACAATAAATAAACTCTATAATGAAATGAAAAAAAATGCTGTCCAGGACCAAAAAAGAACAGGTGCCTAATTGGAAGCAATCTCTCCTTAGTCTGAACAAGCAAATAAGAGCACTAGTAAAAGCCTCCAAAGCAATCTTTGAGTCCAAACTGGCCACATCTACTAAAGACAATCACAAGGCCTTCTTCACATATGTCCACATTCTTAAGGGAAACACTCAGATCTGCTCAGAACTGGTGGTTTAGGACACCATATACACAAACGTTGTAGATATAGACAACTTGCTGGCAGACAGGTTCAGTGAAAACTTCACTCCTCCAGCCCCATCAATAAAACAGGACATCCCCAGTACCTGCTCCCTCCCCTTATCTCTAGGGAGCAAGTCATCACTGCCCTCTCAAAGGCAAACAAATTCAGCCTCCATGGGACCTGATAACATCCCAGGCTACATCCTACATGAACTCAGGCAGGAACTTGCAGCATCATTAGGCACCCTATTCAACCAAAACCTGAGTACCGACTTCATCCCAGCCAAGTGGGGGATAGCTACTGTCATCTCTTTGCAAAAAGGTGGAGTATCCACTGATCCAGGAAATTATAGACCCATCAGCCTAACTAGCCTGATCTGCAAGGCCATGGAGTGGATTATCATGGACTTCATTAGCAAGGACTTTGGCAATTTCCAGACACTTGATCCCACACAGTATGGTTTTGTCAAGGCACAGTCAAGCCTGTTAAATTTGGTTGACTTCTTTGAGACAGTCACCAAGGCCGTAGATGAGGGGCTGATGGTGCACACTGCCTATCTTGACCTGGCCAAAGCCTTTGATACTATTCTCTACTCAGATATAATAGATAAATTCTCTCAACCAGGCATCAATCCATATGTTACCAGATGGGTAGCAAACTGGCTCACTGATAGAACCTACTTAGTCAAAATAGGGGAAGCTCCCTCAAGTAGTAGACCCGTAAAAAGCTGTGCATCCCAGGGCTCAGTCCTGGGGTCTCTGCTGTTTGAGATATACTTCTCAGAGGTGCAGGCCAAATCTAGTGGACTTTGGCTGACCAAGTTTGCAGATGACTGCAAGCTGGGTGCTGTCATCAATTCCCCTAGTGATGTGGTCATCCTCCAAGAGGGTCTCACACAAACAAATGGCTGGTGCCAGAAACATGGCCTCAAACTGAATGTTATAAAATGCATCATCATCCTTTTTGGGGAAAACTGACATTCCCACAAATTATCACATTGATAATAAGGTACTAAGCATGCAATCAGTTGTAAGGGACTTGGGCACCCAGATTGATAGCAAACTGACTTTTGACTACCATATTGCCTTCATTGTACAGAAAGTTTTCTACATGGCCCACCTCATTAGTAAGGGTATCTCATCCAGGGACAAGGTAGTCATAACATCCCTGTATTCTTCCATTATAAGACCCATTACTGAGTGCAATGCCCCTTTTGGCATGTACCTCACAAAGCACATGCAGCAGCTGGAGAGACCACATCACCTGGAGAATCCAGGGCTTCAACCATATACCCTACACAGATAGGCTAAAAGCCCTCTCCCTCTATTCAGTCTCCTACAGACTCCTCAGAGGTGTCCACTGTCTGCCCTACAAAGCAATCTCAGACCCTGCACTAATGGGACTGCTGCATATCCACAAGTCAAGCTCCACTCACGTAGCCTGCATGCATGACCTCAACCTGGTCTGTGTCATTAATAGGACATGTTGGCAGGATAGATTTGTTTCCCAGAGACTCCCGCTTCTGTGGAATGGACTCCCTCTCCATTTAAAGCAGAATACCTCATTAAACTTTTTAAGCTCAACCTGGATAACTGGATGGTGAACAGAAAATACACCCCTGGGATTCCACCTGTGTCCCTACTGGACAGTGGCATAGGGTGCTGACTTGTTGGAACATGGGCTAAATTATTGGCTAGGCTGGTAAGGGCCTCAGGGCCAATAGCCTATTAACTTCCTTTGATACTATGATCCTATGAAAGGAAGGCAGGAATGTATGGAATGGTATAGATAAGAACCATAGCTATCCATTTCTTCAAAACTAACAACTAAGCACACATACAGTTTCTTAAAAGAATTTAAACTGTCACCTCCAGAGAGAGAGAGAGAGAGATGACAGCAACATAAGTGTGTTGTGAGGCCAGTTGGACCAAATTAAGTGTGTAAAGTGGACATGTGTACGAAATGGAGAGCTTTGTATGGGACACTTTTTTTGGGAGACAGTTGGCTTTTTTTATTAAGGAGAGAGTGGAATGTTGAGGAAGGGACATAAGCAAGTCTGCAGCAGGCAATTTGGGAAGGTGAGGAAGCATTTGTTGACAGACAAGCCATACAAGACAAGAGACAGGGTTGGTGAAGGACACAAGAGGGCGTGCACACCATCGTTTGTGTGAGGGTGGGGTGATCTCAAACTTATGGACATCACGTTTGTTGATAGTAACAATCAAGTCCTCACTGACTTGATTGTCATCACTATCACCTCACTGCACCAATGGCTGCAGTGTTTGATGTCTGTGTGTACTCATGTTATTCAGGGTGACAATGGAGTGCAGTGTCTCCACTCAGCATAGGAGTGCACCAATTGTGTGGCACACAATCATATGCATCAGACCTGGCAGTTCAGTTCAGCTGACAAAAATCACCCCCTTTGAATCACAGGCCAATACTCTGTGGCAGAACTACCTGAGGGTCCAGGTAGGGCAGCAGCAGCAGGGGGTTTCCACCAGGCTGCAGCCCAGAGGTGCTGGACCTCGGTGCTGTAGCCAGTGGAGTGAGTGTAGGCAGATCATGGAGAACCGGCCTACCCTGCCATGCTGTAGTAATAACATAAATAAAATTAAAATTCAATAATAAAATAAAACCTAACAGAAAAAATTGAAAGAATAACATTAACTAAAATGTAAACATATAATAAATTATTATAAAAATAATAAATAATTACAAACACAATAATAAATAATAAGAAATGAAAATGTATTTAACAAAACAATAGAAAATTATATATGATAAAGAAAACAAGAAGTAATAAAATAATTATGATAATAAAATAATATGATCATATACATAATATAATAACAACAATACAAATAATAATAAAAAATAAGAAATACATACAAAAAAAAACAAATGGAGGAAAGGGGTGGGGTGAGAGGAAAAAAAAGGGAACATTAGTAACTGCACAGATAATGTACAAAGCTTCCTACAAATAATTTATTATATTCTGCTATATTTTACTTTTAACTCTACCAAATACTAAGAAATTTCTTTATTACTTTGAATTGTTGCCAATGCATACACACTATAGTACAGATCATATCGTATCCAACAATCATTTATGGTTGCATACATTGTACATATGCATATTCCATGTACACTGATTACATTTGACAGTAGGCCACTCAAACTACAGGTATAGAGGTCTGTACTTCAAATGCTATCATGATGAATATGTAATGCTACTGTATTTTTTTATTGATGACAACCTAAAACAGTATTGTCAACAGCTGAGTTTAAATATGGTGAGTGTGATAGAACCCACAAGCAGTGACTACTGTAATAGTGTGCTTTTCCTTTGGACTACAACATACTGCAAGCACTCTTTCCTTTTACACTATATTGATACAGGTTCACTGTTATAATGATAACAATATGCAGAGTGCTCTTGTAGTCCCTGGTTTACTTTACATTGCAATATTGATGTCAACTTAAACATGTACTGTATAGTTTAGAAGTGTGATTTTCTAAATGACAACTCCTGTCTACTCTGTAATACGGGACTGCTGTTTTACCTTACATACTAATGCATGCATAGTTTTACTTTGCAATGGACAAATATATACTGTACTTGCTCTTAATGCTGAAATAACAGTGCTGTTTGGAAACATACAAATCACTTGCATCTCGCACCCTTCTCAATCTTTCTTCATAAGCTCACTCATTCAGTAATCGAGTCACATTAGCTGTGGAAAAATCAGAACACAACATAATACCTTTAAGAACACCAGTCGTGAACAAATGCAGCTGGTACCTCTTACAAGTACTGCCTGTAAGTGATGCTTACACATCTGTGGTGCCATCAGTCCTACACTCCTCGATCCAGTGGTCAAGGGTATCTCTCTTCCTCATTCTGAGGTCTCAGTAGTGATTTCTACACTGTTCACCAGTGCAGGGAATACTGGTAACAGTGGACAAATCACAGGCCAAACTATTTCATGCATCTGGTTTGTAATCTGATCCATGATAGTGCTCCTGCAACAGCCAGGGACCATAATCATTCACTAGGAGTTCAACAAACACTTTGAACTCCTGCACACCCAAGCTTTGAGACCAAAATCTCAAAATCTCTCCTCAAACACCAGCCATCTTTAATGCAGATGAAAAGCACCCTATAATGACTTTTCCACCAATTCCAGTGATAGACACTGAGAATGTACACTGCTGGATTTTGCAACATTTCAGTACAGTGCGCGCTGCTTAGCATTGTGCAAACACATGCAATGTGTTTGCATGATGGGACCCAATAAAGAGAAGTTAATCAATACAGATATTATCAAATAAGTATATAACTTACAATATTAGTGCGCCATCCATCATGAAAATAATTATGATATAAAAAATACTAGGTCAACTGCTATAATTGAGGGTGACTATAATGTGAAGTGGGACACTATTGAAAAAAGACAGATATCTGCTGTATTAGAACCCTGCACCTTATCCATGGTAGTACTACACTCACAGCTGTTGCCAGTAGAAGGATGAATGAATACGTGTACATTTAATTTCATTGCTATATAATGCAAAGTTACATTATTAAAATACAAGTTGCAATCATTGTATCAGAACCCATTACATGAATATCTACTACATTAACATTTATCTTGAGCTTCTCACTGTTACACACAGTATTATGACACTTAGGTTTGCTCTATGCAAAGTGAGATTAAAAGAATGCATCCCAGGTCTATTTTGTAGATGTCTGGGTCCCATCTGCTACCTCAGTGGTACAGTTCTGCAGTTTGTGCACTGCTGCTGTGTGTCCATACCAACCGCACATAGCTGAAGCCATTTATTCTAAGTGCAGCTACACACAGCAATTCGCAAACAGTGGCTCCAAGTATTGAGATAAAAACAAGTGATAATAGGCATAAAATAAAATAAAACCAATGTATTACACACACAGTAAGCTATCTTACTACATAGGAAATATGCCTACATAGGTCTACAATCCAATTTGCTATCCAGTGCACATACAGAACACAGGATGGGTGCCTTAACCCTGTGTTTCAGACATACACCTTTGTAGCAAGCATCATCAGTCATCCAGTACACAATTAAATTGAAAATAATGTACAGTCGTAATAAAATATTACACATCTGTAAAAGTAGTGAAATGTTTCACTTTTAAAATACTGCACTTACAGATTACACACCCTGTTATGAGTTTTGCTTGCAAATATACATCACTATTTTACATACTGTGTTCCTTGGTCATTCATCAGTTATTTGTCTGATACTCTGGGACATAGAGGGCAGGATTCACGAAGCCTCCATGTAAGAGTTATAACTCATACACGGAGGCTGCAGTTAAACGGAATGATGTCAGCATGCTTTGCATATTCATGAGAGCATGCTGAATCACACTTAAGGCTAACATGGCCCGTGTAAGACAGTAGGGGGCATGTCTGTAGGCCGAACCCTGTAAGCAGACACGCCCCCAAAAGAGGAAAAGTTCCCAAAGTAAACACCCACGACAGAGTCCACGGAAATGTGAATAAACAGAACACAACACATGCCCCCACAGACTATGGACAGAAAACATATAAATAAACATGTCATATATTTTTTTTAAATTGTAAAATGTTTAACCATGAGTGCGCTCGTTTGCGCGGGCGTGCCCATAGCGCAGCTACAGTTAGCAGTCAGTGGGAAAGCATATAAGAACTAAATATGCAAAATAAGCCAGAAAGCAATAGCGTAGCGGTAGAGATGTTGGCTGAAGAGCAGGCATTCATGGTTCGAGCCCCCACAACACCAATTTTTATTTTTAGCAAAATAAGCACGAAACAAGTCCCTGACAAATATGTACACATACAACCACATTTTATGTAAAATGTAATGAAATAGCCCATTTATATTGAAGAAATGTGAGGTAACAAAAGAATAAAAAATGCCAGATGTGCCCATAGCTGAGCTACAGTTTAACAGGGGGAGTGCATCTGCCCGTAGATGAGCAGTGGTTTAACTGGTGGAAAATGAGTGCCCGCAGCTGAGCAGTGGTTTAACACACTAAATCTATATGCCCCTAACTGACCTGAGTGTAATATGCGTGCCGATAGCCAAATGAGGATTAAACCAGCGTACCCCATTTGTGCGGAGCTGCGCACCGCGCAAACAAGCTAACCAATGGGCAACGTTGAGCAAGCCGTATCAAAACTGCCTTTACACAGACACACCCCTCAGCTTGTCTAGACAGTCATAAAAAATAAAAAGTAGTGGCCAGGTTCGAACCCAGGATACTGTACACCATAGTCAAAGTACCAAACCACTAAGCCATGACAGCAGTACCTATAAATGCAATAATAGCTAATATACAGGAATGAATACAAACTGGAGCATGACAATGCAGGTTTACTGAAGTTGATACAATTCCAAAATGGCCAATCACAGATATGTGCGGGAAAAATGGACTATATAAGCCCCATAGGCGGGAATACACAGCATAAACGATTGTAGAACTGAACTGCAGGCAGAATGACAGGAGTAGGAGAGGGTAGTTGCTTTCAAGCACAGAGGTGGGGCATTGAGGAGTCCAGGTACATGGTCTGGCTCCTAGTCCACAATCATGAGGCCCAACTCATGCAGGGCCAGGTCCTCTGGGGAGCATACAGGGCCGAGGTGTGGGATCGGTTGGCTCATGATCTCACCAGTGCCACAGGGATTCCAAGGACTGGTGAGCAGGTCCGTCACCACCATGCGGACCTGAAGAGATGCAAGCAGGACCAACTGAACCTTTGGATCCAGGAGGCCCGGCAAACACCCAATGCCCCACTACTTAGTAAGTTACATTTAATTATGTATGTAAGAAATTAAACTAGCTGATATTATGGAGATGTGTATTCCAATATTACTTCATTTATATTACAGCTGCAGGTGTCCGTTCTGCGAACTGCAGAGCCTATGGCGATAGGCTGGTGTGGTTGCGCCACCAGGCAGGTCAGTAATCCACTACCAGTAACTGTAAAGAAATATAAAAGTATGACAGTCAGCAAAAGAGTGCAGTGTAGTCACTAAGGAATAAAATGTGCAAGTAACAGTGTGAAAGTGTCTGCAAGTATTGCTTGATTACAAAAGTGTGTTTCAGCCTGTATGTTAAACCGAAAAATGAAACTGTCTCACATAAATTCTGAAATAAAAATGCCCCACCTGTAAGAAAATAGTACACAACCTGCAGCAGGCTGAAAAGTATAGCTGCAGAAGATGATGAAATCACATGTGTGAAATATATCCCTGTTGAAATACTGAAACATGACAGAAGTGAGACTGCTAGAAAGGATTGTAATAACTACAGGTAAAACATGTCAATAAAGCCTAGAAGTAAATACCATCCTGAATAGTAAAATGAAAGCAAGTGACAGAGTGTGAGAAAGTGTCATGAATCCAGCAATACAGTAGTAATAACCCCTGAATAAAGTATACTGCAGTCAAGACAGAATGAAATGCATGTGAGAATCAAAACCAAACAGCGAAATCTGTTCAAAGTGTTGCTGCATCTGGAATGTATATCCCAAAATCTGGATATGTTGCTCTCAGTCTGTAATATGCAGATAGGATGATTGTCTGGTATACCAAACATCCACACTTGTCTACAGCTATATAAAACAAATGTAGCAGGATGATGTAGCTGAACAAAGCTAGATATGAATGTGTATGAAAAACAATAAAATGTATATTGATGTTGCAGTAACAGTCCTATCACCAAGTTGAAATAGTTATCATTTAGGAAACTGTAGCTAGAACAGTAGTGCGTATATATATGTAGCTATTAGAAATGTACAGCATATGTATTGGTATTTGAAGGTGTTAATATTATTTTCTTCACCCCACCCTATAACCACATATAACCCATTCCACGTGAAAATGGTATGTGCAATCACAATTAACACCCCTGGACGTTTGTCCTGTTGGGTCATATATATTTGCATGTCTGTTGATGCATCTGCCCTGTTCATACATCCAAACCTGATGGCCTGTTGCCATCAATTAACCCTGCATGTTGTTGGACTGTGTATTTCTGTTCAAATTATGCATGTGTTATGCACGCTGTTCAATGGTGTGAATATCTAGGTGTTTGGTTAATGGGAATACTAATGCATGCTGTTACAACTAATTGTGAATGGTATTATATGTCACTAACCCAAACTGTCATGACATAATGCAAAACATAGGATGACAGGGAAGGCGGGTTCCAGCGGACCCATCTCTCCCACCTCAACTGGCGAGTGCACCTGGCACTAGTGCCGAGTCTGGACCCTCCTCCGGTGGCCCTGTGCCACCTGCGGGTGGAAGCGCTGCAATGGATGGGGCTCACCCCCCCTCTGCAAGTGTGGCCGGAGGAAAACCACCACTCACCCTCCGTAGCATCCGGACTGTGATGCATAGGGAGATTCGGGACTCTGTTCTCGAGCCCCTACGCCAGCTTGAGGCACGGGTGTCACAACTAACGGGCATGCCTGTTGCCCAGCCTACACAGCCCCCAGCACAGCCCCGTCCTGGGCAGTGAAGGAACAGTGGCAACTGCCTATGGGTGGAGATATCAGTTCCACTGTTGCCATCTGTGGGCTCATGGGCTCTGGATATCCAAACCTCCGTCCCCGTCAATTGTGTAACCCCCTCACACATGTCATATACCGCCCCTGTATGCGTCTTGTTTGTCTTGTCTGTTTACCTACCCAACTTACCTCCCCAGCTGTACCGACTTCCTTCACCTGACATACCACTCTCACCTGAAAAGAAAAAAGAAAAAAAAAGGGCACTCTGTACCCACAAAAAAATTACGCCCCATACATAGCTGCCCATTCCGCACACATGTCTGCTGGACATGGAATCTATCAATTACAATTTGCTGTACAACAAGTATTATTGTTGTCCTGACACCTCTCTCAGGGGTGGAAGGCTTCAAATGTCACACCAAATTACATACATATGCACAGCTGTTGCTGATGAAGAAATGGGCAGCTATGGGCCTTACCTACATCCCTCCTGCAAATCCCAAGCTTGTTTCCCTACTGTCTTACCCTCTTTGTGACCCCTTTTTCACCACTTTCCTGTCTCCCCATTTTCTTTTCTTTCAAAGAAAATAGCGCGGGTCTGCGCCAGAGTAAGCACCGTTAAGCGGTTTTAAGCGGGTGTGCGCTTGTGTGCATGGAGTAACCGCCAGTGCGCATGCGTGAGCTCCACGCAAACCAGCGCTAACCTGGTTACAACTGCTTAAAAGTGCCTTATTCACTTTATTTGACAGGTCCTGTACTCAGTTCAAAAGCAAAATAAAATCCCACTGTCAGTCCCGAACCCAGGACCTTGGAAACACTAGTCTGTATGACCTACCACTAAGCCATGACTCTTATACAAGAACAATGTGCTAAAATAAATATAACATGTAATAGTAGGGATGAATGTAAAGGGAATATAGGATGTGTAGTACCCAAAGCATGTCATGTAGAATTACTGTCAAAACTACTGGATTCCCACAATAGTACTGTGTGAACACAAACAGCCATGCTAGTTGGTAGCTTGTAGATAATAATGTCAGTTAAAGTACATATATAAATGTATGTATATGTACATATATATATATATATATATATATATATATATATATATATATCTATATATAGTTGTAGGAGTCATTGTGCATACACACTTACTACAGGGAACATGACAGAGGAATGGAGAAATGTGAATCTACAACACAGCCTGAATCATGAGAGAGATACTAACCTTTACACTCACAGAACACTGTCCACAGCATACCAGCATGGTCCTCGCCCTTACAATCTGAAAGGGCAACGCCTATCCCACATACCCTTTTATAGCACTGATCTGAAATCACAGTGAGAACTGCAATCAATACACAACTGGCTGTATGCAATTAGCAAATGCTGGCTTACAACTGGTGCAGAGGCCATCACATGGACCTATGCAGATACCTACAAAAGCATCCAGTACTAACACTCCACACATGCAATACATTCATTGCACTGTCTGGAAGCAGACAGAGGGAGAGAGAAAAGTGAGAGAGAGAGAGAGAACAAAAAAAAAAAAAAAATTATACACTGTGACTCTGTCACCCGAAACTGTCAGCAGTGGCAGTAGCAGCAGCAAGCAGAAGCAGTGGTAACGCAACCAGCTGTGACAAACACAGGCAATGCAAAGTAGCAGGTTAATAGTGTGCATACTGTGAACCCTCCAAATGTGCCATAGGTCTGTATCTATAGGTATGTCCATGTGATATGTTGTGTGTACTTAGTTCCACCAAAAGGGGATGACCATACAGTACATGTCAATCAGTCTTAGGCCATGATCCTGGCAGCAGTTGTGCGTTGCTCCCAGCAATGGCTGTAGTGACTGCTTTGAAAGGTCAGCCAGGTTCAAAAGGCAGGATCAGCCCATCACAAAGGCACACTGGCTGGGAACAAGTGTCTGCAGGTACCCGATATCACTGCATATGCATCCCATACTGCATAATTCCATAGCTTAGCAGACCAGGCCGGTTATGCATATGATGTGGTAGTTCCCAGGGTCAGTCGAGGTGCCTCCTTAGTGGTGTGGGACCACTGTCACTGTATGCCACTGTCCAGGTACATATCCTTTAGTATGGCCAAGATAAATTATCAGTGTTATATGCGGTTGTATGTCCTCTCGAAGTGCAGGTAGCACACATCCAGGGATACCATGAGGTCACAGTGATGCTGTGTGTTCTGCTCTGCTGAGGGCGTCCCTCACCTGGACATGTGAGATGATAGGGAAGTTACATACAGCTGTGATAAATATTTCAACTGGTGGGGGAGAAGGAGGGGGGATATGTGCACCAAACATGTCTGCAAGACTGTTGCCAATATTCGTGTGTTTGGTGAATGTTAAGTAGGTGTGTATTAACACAGAGCATATCTGAAGCATGTGGTCCATATGTGTAACATAACTGAAGAAGGCCTTGTGGTCATCCATATTGTTTGTGGCCATTTCCCTCCCAGAGTAGGCCGTGGCCATTGTTATGACGGACCATAGCCTAGTACCAGTGCTGACCACAGATGCCTTCCCTTAATGTGAATGTGTTCTGTCCTGCAGTAGCCTCCTGCTATTGTTATACAATCTGCCTCTGTCTGGGGTCCACCGGAAAGGATGCCTAACCTTTGTGCATAGGGTCTAGGTTAGAAATGTGTGTGCATGTTCCATGCAATCTGTGGCATGTCCATGGTAAGCATTTGCAAACAGGTCAGCAGTGTGGCTTGTGGCTTCCACTGACCCAGTGTGCTGCATGGATACCATCTCAGTCCCAGCAAGTGAATACTGTCTAATCACATACACATCAAAGTAGTCTACTGTGCTGGTGGTGGTGGTGGGATATGTATATCCAGGCCGAGTAACTTCTGTCCACATCACAGTAGTGGACGGCGTCCCACATACAGTACCTTGGGATGAACCCCTAGAGTGAGGTTGTGCATTGCACCTGTCAGTGTGTGCTGACCGATGGGGCATGCTACTATGTTGTGTGGAATGTGGCGGGTATTGTTGCACAGGTTTTGGCTGAGCACTGATATCTGGCCATGTACCTGTGTATCCACCACGACACACACACATGCAACATATGGGAGTAGTAGTATATCACTACACATGAGTATCATGTATAGTATGTGTGCCATATATTGCTGACATGGTCTGCTGATATCCCGTTTGTGTTCTCTTCCAGGGAGATGGGGCATCAGCGTAACCCTGCCTACTCTGTAGCGGAAGATGAGGAGATCCACCAGAGCCTGCTGTGAGAGTATGACATCCTGTGTTCCCGCACCAGACAGAATCAGCAGGAGAGGGCTGCACTGTGGCAAGACGTTGCCCGTAGGGTAAATGATATTGGCACGCATAACAGGACATATGAGCAGGTACAACATCACTGCAGTGATTTAATCCGAAGTGTCCGTCAGCGTGCATCAGATATCCACAGGCAACAGGTTGCCACAGGAGGTGGGGTGGCCACACATCCCCCCTCACTAGACTGGAGGGGCTACTCCTAAGTGTTGTGGCTCCAGCCCCAGAACACCAACAGCAGTACACCTGCATTATGATGGAGGCTGGTTCCACACAGCAGCACGACATGGAGCATGCAGGTAATATGCCATATGTACACTTGACTGTTCTGTACACTGTATCATATGCAATATCAATGGCACAGTTGTGCCCACTGACATTAATCTCATCATTTCTGCAGGTCCCTCCGGGGTTACAGCAAGGCAGGCCATTCATGCTGGTGAGTGTGTTTAACATAACCTATAATAGTCCTGATAATGCTAGTAACAGTAGTGTAACTCAGTAGTGCTCTGTGTGTATACTGTGGGGCGTGCATGTGTGCATGTGTGCAGGTGTGCCTGTGCCCATGTATGCATGTGTGTAGGTGTGCCTGTGTCCACGTGTGCATGTGTGCCTGTGTCCACGTGTGCATGTGTGCCTGTGTCCAGGTGTGCATGTGTGCATGTGTGCATGTGTACACGTGACCACGTGTGCATGTGTGCATATGCCCATATGTGCATGTGTCCATGTGTGCATGTGTCCACGTGTGCATGTGTCTACGTGTGCATGTCTGCATGTGTGCATGTGTGCCTGTGTGCATGTGTGCATGTGTGCCTGTGTTCACATGTGCATGTGTGCATGTGTGCCTGTGTCCATGTGTGCATGTGTGCATGTGTCCATGTGTGCATGTGTGCATGTGTGTAGAAGTGCATCACTGGTAACAATGTCTGGAGACTGTAAACTGTGTTTCCTGTCTTCCTCCCACAGGTTCTGGGGCAGCTCTGGTGACCTGCAGCAGGGAACCTGAATCCTGTGCCACGGGTACTGGTAATGATGATATTTCTGTAATGGTACAGGAAGGTGTGTCAGGGTCCGCCATTGGTCAGCCAATTGACAGTACACAGCTGTCAACCCCATCATTGCGCACAGTCATCCTGCCAGTACATCCTTTGTCACCATTGTCCCTAGGTGATGGACAGGATACAGTGGGCATAGACCAGGGTAATGTGGTACCTGTGGCACATGCGTCCCCACACAGCAGCCATGGGCAGGGTCCTCCGATGGCACCACACAGACAGTTGCCCATGGGTTCTCGTGGGAGCATCCGTGGGCAAACTGCCTCTGGCCGACGTGCCCAAAGAGGTCTGTCAACGTCAGCTATGTTTCGGACTGTCATGCAGGCACAGTCACGTATGGAAAGGTACACTAGACAGGGTCTGAGGGAGCTGAGAGCATGTCGCACAGCCATGACAGACAGTATGCGTGACATTGCGGATGCTATCCGTAACTTCACCGATGTCATAGACAGACGTTGCGGGGACATATTACAGCAGTTCCACAACCAGATGTCCATGAACCAGGGCAATGGTGGGTGTTTGCGGCATCGACGTGGCCGTATGCCGGCAACAGCAGCAGCTGGCAGTCGGCACGGATGACAACAGGCTCGCGCACGCCCCCATAGTGCCAGCAGCATCCCCAGCAATGCTGGGTCTGTGCTGTCATCGGAACGCCCCAGGAGACCACCTGCACGTGGGTCTGGACAGTCCCAACAGAGACCTGTGTCCAGTCAACACACTCCTGCTTCTGATGACAGTACCCAGTCTGACTTAGTGCTGGATACGGTCCGTAGCACCCCTGCCAGGCACAGGTACCATGTCCGTGCACACAGACACTGATCTGTATGACCTGCCAGGTGCAGTCTGTGGCTGTCCACAAACCCCTGTATATGGCAGCCATGAGGTGGAACTGTCTGCGTGCATACACACATGCGAAATGTTAACACCTTGGGCGACCACATACACTCACACACTGCACCAACACTGCCCCACCCTTTACTGCTGCCCCTCACCAACACACATACACACACATGTCAATTGGTGGTATCAGTGGCTGACTCAGGCATACCTTATCCTCACCCTGTGCATATGATGACACTGTGCCACCTCCTGTGATCTCCAACATCATTGTGGGAACAGGTAAACACGTTGCTGATGCACAGGGTGACTACATAGAAGTGTATTAGTAGTATCATGTTGTTAACAGTACAGTGTGCTGCTATGACTGTGTGTTTATCCCAGCATGCCTGCTGCAGTAACTGTATGAATGTCCTGAATTGTTATCTGCACCCATAGTACATACCAAAGTATAACAGCTGCACATAATTGCATGCCGGTGGTAAGGTTGTCAACAGATAGCCACATACATGGGTAGCACAGGGGGAAAGCTAACGCAAGTAGTGATATGCAATGGTGGACATGTACAGTAATGGTGTCAAGTTGCCCACAATGACTATGCCATGTGGATGTTCGCGCATGTAGATATGTGTGCAGTACCAATGTAATCCAAATCACAAATAACTATGACATAATATCAGTTCTACCATGGGCATCTGCGCTGTGTATTCCTGGGTGCATGTTGATAGTGCCTACATGTTTGCATTGTTACTTACTGCTATTGTTACCCCTTCTTTGTTGTACAATGCACTACTTCCAGCCCTGTTTATTGTAGCTTTGTTTGCATGCATGTTTGCTTGGGGTTCCCTGGAACATTGCTTACACCTGCAATGCAGAGTTACAGTGCTTCTGTAGACTCCTAGTGACATCTGCATAGCGTACGATACGTATGTCAACTTTCCACATGACAGAACGTCACTGTCTGACCTGTACGCATGTACGTTGCCTGTGACACATTGCACATGTCTTACATGGCATTTACCCACGTGTGCAGTCATATATGTCAGTGCTATGAAACAGTAGCAGTACACCCACACATACACACCTTCAGTATGTTGTTCCCCATTGGCCCTATGTGTTGGTACTCACCATGGCAATCACACTACTAGGGTAGCATGTGCAAAGGTAACCTGTGAATCACCTCTATGGTCCAGTTGTGGTTTATGTGAGTCATGTGTCAATGTCACAGCTGCCACATGTATGCAGTCAGCCATCACCCTTGGCCAGGAACGTACAACACATGTGTGGGATGCCACCACACAGCCAATCTGGGGACTGGGCTCTCTGAACCCAGTAATGCCATACCCTGTCAGGTGGCATGTCATATATACTATATCCTGGACAAACGTTAACCCCAATCCCTGCTGCTACTATTGATAATACCCCTGAAGATGTTCCTGACAGTTTTGACCAATTCTTTACTGAGACATTTCATGCCCTAGCTAGCGATCTACCTCCTAGCTCCCCTGGTCCTGAAAGTAGCACCCCTAGAAACCTACTTGCGTTCAGCTGCCAACCAGTCGCCACTTCACTTCTCCGTACCTTGATTGAAACAGTGAAACCCACTACACTTTCTGCTGATCAACTCCCTGCCAAGTACCTATCAAAATCAGATGATGCTATTGCTTACCCCATCTCAAAGGTAATCAAATGAACCATGGTAGAATCTAAATTTCCCACCATCTGGAAAATGTCATATGTAATCCCACTTCACAAAGGAGGCAGCTCTACTGAATTCTCCAATTATAGGCCAATAGCTATACTCTCTCTACTTGCAAAGATTACGGAAACTTTAGTCATAGACAATTCATGCACCACCTAATCCAAAATCGCCTTATGGCAGACACTCAGCATGGCTTCCGTCCTCATCACAGCACTACTTCAGGCCTCCTAGCCTTTACTAACACCATAAACCATACTTGCAACACTAATTATATATCCTCAGTCCTCTTTTTGGATCATTCTAAGGCATACAATATGGTTGATCACCAACTTGTAATCCACACCCTGCAAACATTCTGTCTAGATACTGGAGCCTTCCAATGGTTTCAATCCTACCTGCATGGTCCACAGCAGGCTGGCCTCTGGCAGAACAAACTCTCTAACCTTCTACCTAACACCCTCAGAGTACCACAAGGCTCTATACTAGGGCTCTTGCTGTTCTCCATCTTCATTAAAGACCTTTATACTGTCATCCCAAAAGTCAGTTGTATCCAATATGCTGAAGACTTTACTCTGATCTGCTCAGCCACATCTCCAGTAGAGTTATGGTCAGCTACCCAGACCACCTTTAATACAATAGAAAACTGGCTTTCTGAACATCGTCTGTTCCTAAATCCCAAATAAACTAAACTGCTGTTATTTCACCAACACGTACATCTACCGCTTTCACCATTACCATAACATCAACTGATGGCACAATAATCTCCCCTGACCCATCTACTAAACTATTAGGTGCCATCATAGACAATAATCTCAAATGTGACCTACATGTTAACCAAATTATCAAAGCCATCAATAGAAAACTAGGGTCACTTTACAGAATTAAAGCCTTCCTAGCCCCTCCAGCTAAAGGTGCCATAGCTCGCTCACACCTTGTTTCAACCCTTCTGTATGCATCCCCTCTACTCTCCAATATGAACAAGACTGTCCTTAACAAACACTCAATTTGCTACAACCACATTGCCAGGTTTGCCACTGGGCTGCCTTTTAGGACACATCATTGCATTGATCTAAATCAGCTTGGTTGGCTTGCAATACCCAGCCTAATACAGTATAACCAACTGATTATGGCCTATAAAATCCTCTATAATCCAGACAATACTCCTGAACTTCAAATATTATCACCCCCTATAACAATCCTAGACCGCTTTGATCCTCTAACAAACTACTAATACAGACTAGCAAATTTAATAACACAGCCGGTGATTCTCTCTTTGCAAACTCTGTAAGTAGATCCTGGAACTCACTTCCAGCTGATATTACCCTACTTTCCACCTTAGGTCAATTTAACACTAGACTCAAACAACATTTGTCACTTAACTGGCTATGTCAATGTATCAAGCCTGGCTAACTCGAATGTGTAAAATCTGTGAACCAGTTTACTGTGTAATTTAATGTAATCCTGACTTGTGCTCAGGACTAACATTAACCTGTGGAACATGTTTAACTTGCTTACTTATGTAATCTCTGTAAATAATCTGTTTGTAATATGTAATGCTGGTATTATGTAATGCTGTATCTGCTTACCCTTGTAGCTTTTCTCCCCGGGCCTCCCCTGGAAATGGACATGCATCCAGTCTGACTATCCCCATCAACAAATGTAGGATAAATAAATAAATAAATAAAATATATTACAGTGACTACAAAACAAGTCAGACATTGACACGCACTGACAGCATGCTGAACACACTGGGGCATACGTGGGGACTCAGAATAGCATCCTGCCTGAGCATCACACACCTCCGCAGCTGGCACGCAGGCATATGTTCCGTCGGAACAGAGCACATGCCACACATGGCACACACATCCCCTGTGCCACACACTCACAGCCTGTAGGGCTACACAACACACCTGCTACAGACGTGTCAGGTACCTGTCTTGTGTGCTGCACTGGGGTCCTGCTCAACAGGCTGTATCTGGTGAAGGTCACAGTGATATGCCTCAGGGGCACTATGGTCCACCACAGAACACATGCATACAGGTCAGTCAGAGGCATGGACACATATGACTCACTCATTGACCATGCCAGTATGGCTGCCTGAGACATACCTCCCTGGACTACATGATAGGGAACATAGAATGGATCTCTCAGCATGTGGCACAGGCCAGTATGAGCCTGATCTTGGTTGCCAACATACCCTCACCAGGTATGCTACCACTATATGTGGGAAGGGTGTTGTATGTCTACATTATGCTCAGTCTCCACTGTCATTCATAGGATATCCGCTGGCTGTCAACATGTGCTTACATGCTAGGGAAGCCACAATGATGTGCAAGGGTCATCTTGCACGTGACACCCATGGCCTGATGTATAATGGCAAAGCTCCTTGGTACACACATACTGCCTTATGCTGCAGGACATGGTTTACATAGCCACCTCCGTGGGTATCACACAGGTTAGGACACTAACAGTGCTGCTACACAACAACAGCAGTGTACACCGGAAGATGCATGCACCAGACACTGTCCTCAGCATGGTGAACTGCAATGTCTGTGCAGTACCAGATTCATGACTCATGGCTCACAGGTGTTACCCATCACTGACAGGTTATGCCCCATACCATGCCTGTCATCCCCTACACATGTAACACACATGGACAGGGGGGTGGTATCCCAAGGTACCACAGATACACACACCTCCAGGTTGTTGGCACAGCACAAAGCATCAGGGCCTAATCATGTGCAGCTAACAGTGTGTCGGACTGCCATCTGGTTCATAGCCTGGCACACACAACCCTCCCATACACAGGAAGACCACCTATCCTCCATAACAACACTGGCAATATGACAGTCTCAAGAACTGTGTTTATATGGCTGGACTGCATCCAGCCAAACATTGTGCGTGAGCATTACTGTAGCTACAACACACTAATTGAAGGGTTCACAGCATGTGGTCACTGAATTGCAGTGCAATGACATGTTACCACTACCACAACAGGTGGGAACATGCAGCACCTGTACATCGACTACATATACACTATATGGCCCAGACCAGATGTGTATCACCTGCTGTAGGTATTTCACCATATACACCCACACTGTATAGAGACATACCACATGTGGACCCTTGGACCCTGCACAGTAAGACACAGTCATATTGGTATACATTGCAAATACCATTTATCCACTCGAGGTATGTGTCAGACATGGTAACTACTGCAGGTCACAGGTATTTATGTGTATGTGTCACACACATACATCATGTGTGCAATGCCATTGCTGGTTTAGGCAATGGCATGCATTGTTATGTACAAAGACCCACACAAGGTCATACTGTGTGACACAACCACACATGGCAGTTGTGGGTTACCAAAACATACCTATCTGTACCCTGACAATGGTAATAGACACAGTAGCAGAGCGCACTATTGGCATTACTAGCCAACTAGCCCTGTTTGGCTGTGCTGATAGTGTGGTGACATCCCCTGTGTTTACTGTGGGAGTATGCAGCATCTGGTGTATTGTAGTATTTGCCAAAAGGATCTGTTCTCTCACACTTGCATTTACACACACGCTACTACCCCCACACACATGCACACTTGCCATTTGCAGGATTCATTCCCCTACCTAACTAAGTCATGACACGTGAGAGAGACGCATAAGCAAAGCACACTATTCGGTTTACTAGATAATTCCTCTTCTCTGGCTGTACTTATAGGGTGCTGACAACATCAGTATTTTGAAAGGGTAATGTGCATCAGATAGTGTGATCTCCTGATTGCCAAAACTAACATGTTTTTCATACGGAAATGCACACACACAAACTCCCCACATCCAAACACACACACATGCCATTTAGAGGTTTCAAACTCCTACCTAACTACATTATGATACTTGGGAGAAACGCATTAGCAGAGAGCGCTATTCGCATTACTAGGAGGCTTTCCCTTCTCCTGCTGTACTTGTAGGGTGCTGACATCATCTGTGTTTAGAAAAGGGAGTGTGCATCCTGTAGTGTGTTCTCCCAGTTGCCAAAAGGGACATTTCCCTCACACAAAATTGCACACACACTAACCCCTGTCATCCAAACACACACACTTGCCATTTGCAGGATTCAAACCACTACCTAACTATGTTATGACACTCAAGACGGACGCATTAGCAGAGCACGCTACTCGCATTACTGGGAGGCTTCCCTTCTCCTGATGTACTTATAGGGTGCTGACATCATCTGTGTTTAGAAAGGGGAGTGTGCATCCTGTAGTGTGTTCTCCCAGTTGCCAAAAGGGACATTTACCTCACACAAAATTGCACACACACTAACCCCCCTCATTCAAACACACACACTTGCAGGATTCAAACCACTAACTAACTAAGTTATGACACTCAAGACGGATGCATTAGCAGAGTGCGCTATTCACATTACTGAAAAGCTTTCCTTCTCCTGCTATACTTATAGGGTGCTGACATCATCTGTGTTTAGAAAGGGGAGTGTGCATCCTGTAGTGTGTTCTCCCAGTTGCCAAAAGGGACATTTACCTCACACAAAATTGCACACACACTAACTCCCCTCATCTAAACACACACACTTGCAGGATTCAAACCACTACCTAACTATGTTATGACACTCGAGACGGACGTATTAGCAGAGCGCGCGATTCGCATTACTGGGAGGCTTCCCTTCTTCTGCTTTACTTATAGGGTGCTGACATCATCTGTGTTTAGAAAGGGGAGTGTGCATCCTGTAGTGTGTTCTCCCAGTTGCCAAAAGGGACATTTACCTCACAAAAAATTGCACACACACTAACCCCCCTCATCCAAACACACACACTTGCGTTTTGGAGGATTCAAACCACTACCTAACTATGTTATGACACTCGAGATGGACGTATAAGCAGAGCACGCTATTCACATTACTGGGAGGCTTTTCTTCTCCTGCTGTACTTATAGGGTGCTGACATCATCTGTGTTTAGAAAGGGGAGTGTGCGTCCTGTAGTGTTTTCTCCCAGTTGCCAAAAGGGACATTTACCTCACACAAAATTGCACACATACTAACCCTCCTCATCCAAACACACACACTTGCAGAATTCAAACCACTACCTAACTGTGTTATGACACTCGAGACGGATGCATTAGCAGAGAGCACTATTTGCATTACTGGGAGGCTTTCTTTCTCCTGCTGTACTTATAGGGTGCTGATATCATCTGTGTTTAGAAAGGGGAGTGTGCATCCTGTAGTGTGTTCTCCCAGTTGCCAAAAGGGACATTTACCTCACACCAAATTGCACACACACTAACCCCCCTCAGCCAAACACACACACTTGTCATTTGCAGGATTCAAATCACTACCTAACTATGTTATGACACTCGAGACAGACGCATTAGCAGAGCGAGCTATTTGCATTACTGGGAGGCTTCCCTTCTTCTGCTGTACTTATAGGGTGCTGACATCATCTGTGTTTAGAAAGGGGAGTGTGCATCCTGTAGTGTGTTCTCCCAGTTGCCAAAAGGGACATTTCCCTCACACAAAATTGCACAAACACTAACCCCCCCTCATCCAAACACACACACTTGCAGGATTCAATCCACTATCTAATGACACTCGAGACTGATGCATTAGCAGAGCACGCTATTCGCATTACGAGGAGGCTTTCCTTCTCCTGATGTACTTATAGGGTGCTGACATCATCTGTGTTTAGAAAGGGGAGTGTGCATCCTGTAGTGTGTTCTCCCAGTTGCCAAAAGGGGCATTTTCCTCACCCAAACACACACTTGCCATTTGCAGGATTCAAACCACTACCTAACTATGTTATGACACTCGAGATGGACGCATTAGCGGAGCATGCTATTCGCATTACAGGGAGGCTTCCCTTCTCCTGCTGAACTTATAGGGTGCTGACATCATCTGTGTTTAGAAAGGGGAATGTGCATCCTGTAGTGTATTCTCCTAGTTGGCAAAAGGGATACTTCTTTCAAACAGTCTTGAACACACACTAACTCCCTCCATACACACTGAACATGTACAGGATTCAAACCCCTACCTAACTATGTTATGACACACAAGACAGATGCATTAGCGGAGCATGTTATTCACATTACTGGGTGGTTTCCCTTTACCTGCTGTACTTATAGGGTGCTGACATCATTAGTGTTTAGAAAGGAAAATGTGCATCCTGTAGTGTGTTTTCCCAGTTGCCAAAATGGACATTTCCCTCTCACACACGCAAACCCCACTCACCCACACACACACACTGAGCATTTGCAGGATTCAACCCCCTATCTAACTATATTATGACACTTGAGGGAGATGCATTAGCAGAGCACACTATCCGAATTACTGGACATCTGTTCTGCACCTGTAGTATTTATAGGGTGCTGACATCTTTATTTCTACAGAGGTATGTAGATGTAGTACTACCAGTCAGGTGGGGGATAGCATATATATGCATTTGCAGCCACCTACGTCAGGGTCAGATAGGCACATCGCACCGGCAGGTTATGTTCTATACCATGCTTTGGGACCACAGGACCTGTAACACACAGCACAACCAGTACAGAACACCACACCCACATCCAGGACACACACTTAGCTTCCCTGGGAACAGTGCCAGGATATGCAGGTGTTCACATACACCATTCCAGTTGTTAACATCAGGTACAGGCATATTGTGTGTGAGAACTACTCAGGCCTCTACCACTTTACCCTACAGCCACTACAATTTGTGGGTCCATGTGCTATGGCAGAACCACACACCACAGCCACATGGGTGAATACATATTGCACCTGTCCATCTGCAACGTGGGTACTCACTGTTCCACACCAGAGGTAGACCACCATTGTTGATATCTGACCATACCCACCTTTCCCTGGACATCCATATCCCATCTCCACCCCCAGGCAAGGTTGTCACTGCACACAAACTGTGTTTAGCACAAGCAGACTCTACACTTGTGTAGACTGGGGTGGATGACTTCAGAGGACCCATGCTGGAGGACTATACTGGCCACTCAGCATAATCCTTGACAATTGCAGTCTATGAGCATGTGTACAGTTTGTATTAGTCATGCTATCCCACATATACCCATGACTGCTCCACAACAAGACACCTGTCAGCTGTACACCAGCCATATATGCGCCGTACAACAGACAGAGTGACCTAATACATTGCAGAGCTGTAGCCCACAGAGGGAGGACATCTGTGGACAGTGCCGGCACGGCACTTCATTCACACATACTCATTACAACACAGTGTTGACTGTGGAATCATCCAGAGAATGCAGATAGGGCTCCCCTCAGTCTGTTATTGACGGACACCTACTGTCAGAGATCCTCAGCAACCCTTTCACAGCACACACCGACAACATAGCTGTGGCTTAGCACATTCAATCCCTGAGACCTCCACGGTGCCCCTGCTTGACAGAGGCACAGCTCACTAGCCTCACATGTTGCCTTCTGTGACCTACTTTACAATGGCACAGTAGCCTACTATCCTGGGGATGCAGACGCCAAGCACACTCTGGCTGAGCTGTCATTCCCTAGGGCAAGAAGCCTAGTATTGACCTCTACACCCATATGTTCAATTGTCGGATGCACAATATTTGTTGTGCTGTTCTACTGTTTGCAGGTCTTTATTGCCATAGAATTCCCTGTTCCTATGACCAACTTGTGTATCTGTGGAAGATGTTTGCATATGACGGCGATCCACTATATCACTTATGTCTCTGTGGTCATTTACTGTGTGCAGTGGGCTGATTGCTGTGTTGTGGTTGGTTCCTGGACTGACACGTACAAATACCAGATATGTGTGGCCAACTGCTAAACGGAGATATGGCCTAAGTGTGTGAGCATGCCCAGTTCAGTCTTTCCATGGCATGTTGTCTGACATATGCCTCATTTATCAAAGTGTGCGAGCATGCCCAGTGTGAGCTTTCCATATGTTGCACTCTGAAGTCCACCACATATTTGTGTGTGTGTGAACTTCGACAATATCGCACGTTTATGGTTGTGTGTTGGGTGTCATGTTGTGTACTAACTGGCCAACTGCTTCGTGTCTGCCACAACAGGGATTATACTGTGTGTGCAGGGATTGCATGGGATACTTTGCAGACAGTTCTCAACATACTTTCATAATGTCCTGACACTGTAGTACCGTATAGTGTACTGGTTCGGTACTTTCACTGTGGTGGACAGTATCCTGGGCTTTAATCCTATGACTGCTTGACATCTTCATAGTGAGCACAACAGACTGTGTAGGGGCCAGTTGTGCACATATGACCATGTTGCAATATGTTCAGATATGGACTACCTACACCAGGCTCGTCCGACATTGCTAGTGTATTCCACAACATGGGTGGACATTGGCAAACACTAGCGATGTTCCCTAGGCCATTTATGATGCTAGTCACAGGGTGTGATTGTCCTTCATCACACATTGTAACTGGAGTTTGCCATGACATATGTCATGGTTAGTATACTGTGCCTCCGTCTACCTCTGACATAACAGTGATACCCAGGGTTAGCCTACCATCTCCCATACACTCATCAGGATGCCTCTTGAGGGGTGTCGATATGTGGCTCTCTGGCTGACCTGTTCCAGGAGTTTACTGAAGTGTGGGGGTGCCTTCTGTGTTATGGATCATTCTGTACAGTTTGTCCTATGTATGTCAGTGCTGGGGTTCAGTTCTCTCATGTACATAGCTCACTGCTATTCAGATTGTTCAAGATGCAACATGTTCATTCATTCCAGGTTGGACATGGCTTCATACATCAGGCACAGCTTTCCTGTAGCTGGGAAGGATGGCGGTGTGTGGGGCTGCAGTTTGTTTACTCAGGCAACACATGGCATCTGTTCATGCTCTTTGCTACCCCTGGTGGGGTACTGTTGTGGACTTTACAGTTGATGGAGGTGTCTGCTGCGGTATATCCCACAGGGGCTATTGTAGTCAGTTGTGACGCTGATGGAGGATGGCTGCAGAGCCACAGTGAGTTCCCCTTATCTACATCTGCCAACCTTCATGTTTGGGTGGGTATATGGTACATGTTTCTGTGAACACTACAGCCACATGTTTGTCCAGTGCAGGATATTTATCACCTTTTGTACCCAGGTCTCACATTACATGTTAGGTACCTCATGGGTTAACACCTGTGTGGTAATTTGTGGGCACTTACTGTATATCCACGGTGGTTGTCTATACACAGTTCTGCAATTAGCTTGCTGACATGGCTATGGCTACAGTTGTCTGTTTGTAGGTGGCCCTTTTGTGGGTTACTTGTGTCAGCTGGGGGTCGGATATGGTGGGCTGTTTGTACTCCTCTGCATACATGCTCAGTCACAGTCCTTCCATGTTGGCCTATACCTATGGGACATATATACAGAACGGGGGTGGGGGGGCCAAGACCAGGCCTTGTGGGATGCCACTCATATCCACTTTGTAGTCTGACATGGATGCGGCATGTCTGACCATGTCAGTTCTGTCCTTGATCTGGTTTGCAACCCCTCTACTGACATAGGGGTGTATATTTAAGCTGGTGAACAAATCCATACTGAACTCGTACGGTATTGTCTAGAAGCATGTGCACGGTCCAGCTACGCTGTGTGGACCACATTGCCCTCATCAATGACCTTAATGACTGCTTCAAATGGGTCAGACATATTTAGGGGCAGGTTCTGCAGTTACAACAGCCACACTGTGTAGGGTCCAGTATCAGTTGGTCCACAATAGCCTTCTGTCTGCGGTACATACTGATCCTTTCCATAGCTGTGCAGAACAAGCTTGTCAGGATCCTGGGGTGGTAGTTTGGAGTATCCATTCAGGCAACATCTTTGTTGTGATGGACCACTGTTGCTGTACACTGCTCTTTGGGTACATATCCTGTGGTAAGGCTGACATTGGGCAGTAGTGTGATTTGGCATTCCATTATTCTTGGAGTCCATGTTGGCCTCAGCACAGGACACCATCACATACCTTTGCTGCTGTGTGTTTTGCTTTGCAGATGATGACTGTTACCTCAGCATCTGCAATGTCAGGGGACCATCAGTCTGCTGGGATAGGTATTTTGCACTCGGGGGGGGGGTGTTTGCACTACACCTGACAGGTTGTATGTTAGCAATATGTGTGTGTGTTTGGTATGTTATTTGTAATATCTGTGTGATTCGGAGCATATCTGTGGATGCCCAACATGGTTCCTACCATCAGTTGGGTAAGCCTTGTGATTATCCTTAGTGTCCTGTATGTTTTGTATCTTCATAGGTTCATGGGTTCATACTAGGATAGACACCCTAGGCCATTAGTAAGCCTAGCCAGAGTGTGTGTGTCTTTCGCCACCTGTTGCTATGTTCAATTATGGCCATTTATGAGGTTCTTCACTGTGCCTCTGTCTGGTCGTGACACAGTGAGGACCCCCAGTATACATGTACGGTCATCCATCCACTTGGCAATATTCCTGTTGAGGGGTGTCAGTGAGGGCCTCTGCCAACCATGGATTGGGATCCTGTTTCTGGGTGTGGGGAGCCTATGGGTTATGTATTTGTCCCTCCAGCACATCTTATTTCATTATGTGTTGAGGCTGACATCTGTGACTCTCACAGCTCCAATGGCTGTGATTTCCTGTGGTGTAGCATGTCCATTACTCCTGTGTTGGACATGGCCTTGTACAACAGACATACAATGCCTCTGTGTAGGCAGTGTGTGACTGCAGTCAGCAGGGGTGTCTACAGCCAGGCAACATATGACATATATTTCACACCCTTTATCCTGTTGGTGGGGTAACTATGAGGTCTTCCGAACCGCTGCAGGTGTCACGTACGGTACATCCCATATGAGTCATTGTACTAGATTATGGGTCTGATGAGGGAACACTACAGCGGCACAGTGACCTCTGTTGATGTTGATGTGAATCCTTTCATGATACGGTGTCCAGTATCGACTGTCTTCATAGCCACATTAGCATTGTGGGTGTCACATGACAGATTAATGTCGACCTGTGTCCCTAGGTCCCTGATTACTCCTTGCATACATAATGGTTTGACACCTATGTGGTAATTTGTGTGTACCTTGTCTGGTATTTGGTGGGACATTCATACTGTCCAGTGTCTTCGGATGTCTGGGTGGAGTTCTTGTGTGTGAGAGTGTGGTCTGTCGCATGCTACAGACTGTACAGCAGTTTTGACTACAGTTATGTGCACATGGGTGGTGTCCGCTGCTTTGTGCATTGTCAGTTACCTGGCAATATGGGTGTTTGTGCTGCATATGGATACTCCCCCTCCTTTGATGTTTTGGTGCAGGTGTTGGGGCCATAACACATGATATGTGGTATAACCTAGTAGTGCTGGTGTGCTATCACTAGGCTTGCAGCAGACTTCTGTCACTGCACATACATCAATGTTCTCCATAATGGGAAGTGCCTCAGGGGCATGCATATTGCAGTTTACACATCTGGCATTGGTCAGCATTACCCTTATGTTTCCTACAACTTATGTTTTCTAGGGTGGTGGGTAGTCTTTTTGGCCTTGCCTACATACGGCTCTATGGAGGCAGCAAAGGCCTTATCCAGTATCCAGACGCACACGGGTAACAGCTGAAAGCCATCCCTGGAACAGCAGCATGGCTTGTCATGCTTGACATCTCATGCAGACACACATTAGACCCTCTTGGACTGACAGCTGTAACTGTGCCAGCTGTTAAACATGAGCATTCTGAGTTTGTACTGTGGCATCATTCTTGGTGAGGGTTGGATGCTGCACACAGCCAGTGTCATCCCGCCTTGGGGTAGATACTCAGAGGGACCATCCATGTCTCTTTTGATGTTGACCAGGGAGGTACATCTCAGGTAATTCACACCAGCATTGACATTGAGTGCATCATATTTCTGCTTGCTTTGGGGTGACCTGCATACTTGTGTTATGTGGCATTTTGTGGCAGCCTACAAGCAGCTTACTCAACCCTTTCCCTTTTTCAGTCTGGTGAGTGGAACAGCAGTGTGTCTGCCTATACAGACACCTATTACGACTGTATCAGGCATTTTGTTTCTCCTTCTGGCCTGTGACTGTTTGGCACACCAGCTTTGCCTACTATTCGTTGCATGTGCTATGTTTGAAGGTTGTGGTTGCTTGTGATCTACTTTGGAAGCTTCTGTTGGGGTGGTGTGTTTGTAATTAAGGCCTCCGGGAATATTTGGCTGTGTTTATGTGTTTGGTTTACAGTTGTGGTAGGTCTATGTGGGACTGGGTTTGTGGTGTATGTGGTTACCTTCTCCTCCTGACTAGTTTTGACAGTACTGAGTTGGTGGAGCTCAACCTCTGGTTTGGATACATGAATGCATCTATCACATATATTTGTATTTATTGGGGGGTGTTGTGGCTGTCTGTTTACTTGGTACTGGTGTCACATTGCCTCTAGATTCACAAATTCTACTTGTTGTGGCTGGACTGGTATCTACATTCTCCATACTGTGTGCGTTTACACTGCACACATCTTGCTGTTTATACATCTGTCATTGGGTAGCATTACATCTAGGTTCCTATCCCTTGTAGAACCTATGAAGGTGGGTTTGTGTTTTGAGACTTACCTATTCAGGGCATGCTGTGGGTACTGACAGCCTTTGCCGGTATCCATGGGGCATGGCATGATAGGTGCACGCCACCCCTAGCAGGTGGTGCATCATGTCAAGCTCCGCATGTCTTCCAAGCCTGAAACACATTGGATTGCATTACTTCAGCCAGTTATTGCACTTGATCATCCCATCATCATTTTGTGGCTTCATGCTTGGTGAGGGTGGATGTTAGTCAGGGTGCTCAGGTGTGCATATAGTACATGGTGTTACATTACTTAAAACATAGCATTCATGCCTCAGGTGGTGCTGCAGGGCTGCCTCTGTCGGATGCGCATATTACACTTCCCTGTACATGTTTGTGAGCAGGTCATGTCATTTTAGGCATCCATGTTATTATTTGAGTGAGTCAGAGGGGGTATCATTCCCAGGGTTCCTACTGAGCCAGTGTATGTGCTATGCATTGCCTCTTTGCCAAGGCCAGGGCATACTGGGCACGCCTCCTTCTGCCTACTGGGGCATGCTCAGGTTCTTCCTCCTCTGAGTCACGCTCTGCCTGTGATGGCCTTGGCAATGGTGAGGGGCTGTTTGGCCCGGCCCTGTGCTGGTCCTGCTGCAGCTGTTTTCGCAAGATCATATTATGTAGCATAGCACATACCATGACAATTTGGGTACATGTAGTTGGTGTGTATTGCAAGTCTTCACCAGATGTGTCCAGACACTGGAACCGTGACTTGAGCAGCCCAAACACACACTCTATTACATTATGTGTTTGTGCGTGTGCCTCATTATGGCGTTCCTGTTCAGGTGTGCGTGCGTTTCTGATGGGTGTCATCAGCCACGGCTCCAGTGCATAACCTGCAACCCCCACTAGGTGTCCATGTGGGATGTCCTCATTGGCAAATGTCTGGTACAGCTGCGTCAAGTGCCAGATGTGGGAATCGTGGTAACTCCCAGGGCAGCCAGCACACACATTCATTATTATGCACTGGGCATCACACACGACCTGGCAGTTAATGGAGGGAAAGCCCTTGCGGTTAATGTAGGCCCTACCCCGCTCACCGGCTGGTGCTTTGATGCATATGTGCGTGCAGTCTATTGCACCCAGTACCTCAGGGTATTCTGCTATTTGCTGGAAGAGACGCATATTGCTGGCCAATACCTCACGGGCATTGGGGGAATATACATGATCACCGACATGTGCTGACATGGCATCCAGGAACTGGTGCAGTACCCTGGAGGCTGATGCCTGTGATATCCCCATCATATCGCCAATTGGTCTCTGGAAGGTACCTGTTGCTAGTATTCTTAGGCCAACAAATACCTTGGTTTCCACTGGGATGGGTTCCCCTCTGTTGGTTCTGTGTGTGAGGCCTGGCCTGCACAGCTCAACAATTTGCTGCAAGAGCTCTCTGTCCACTCTATAGCGCTCTACTATCTCCAGCTCATGTAACCCATGGTAGGTGACCTGGGCCTGTACACTCTTCTCCGTCTCCTCACTGTGGGTTGTCTGGCACCATCTGCATTGTCACCACCCTCAGCAAGTCGCCTATGTCTCATTATGACAGCTATGGCAGCCCATAACATTTCTGCTCTGAGTTCAGCTTTTTCAGTTTTCACTTCTATTAGCTTACTCCTGTCTTGCAGTGTCTCTTAAGGGAAACATCCTGCACTACTGTTTGCAGAGTTTTAAGTGCTGGGCTGGGCTACTATTCTGCCTGTGTAATTGCCTGCTTCTAATTGTTTTCACCTACTAGCTTCAGCAGTTATCCCTGCTAGCTTCCTATTAATTCTGTTGCTTCCTTTTTCCTCTCTGTTTCCTCTGCGGGGAGCAACGTGCATACTATCAGAAACACGCTCACAGTGGCTTACATGCATGCACACGTGCTTACATGGTTCAGAATCTACTTATTCCAGTTAAAACGCACGTACACCCGTGCAAACACTGTTACACGTCTGCCAACAGCCTCCAACATACTCAGCCTGCCCTACACGCGCGCACACCCGCGCAGTGTTAAACATCTCCCAACACGCTCCCACATGCTCAGACTGCCTTACACGCACGCACACTGTCCTACTCACGCTTCATGGTGCGCACACGTGCACATGCACGCCCAGCAAGAAATTTTGGTGTAAGTAACAGTGTACACCTTCCATTTCTTGACTTTCCCTGACTTATCTAGTGGCACACCTCTTTTCATGATCTGTGTCTGTCATCTGTCATGTTACACTGACCTCCAATGAACTGCATTTCTTCCTAGCATTCCCCCCTGTGATGTCACCTATCTCCTACTCTATTCCTCCTCCTTATGTATCTCTTACACTACTCAGACTGTGCTCATTTGCTATGTGACTGTGAGATTCAGTATCCGTACCCTCATTTACATGAGATTGCCTACTAATGCTTAGCTACATGTCTTAGACTCAGCTTCCCCCCTTAGCAACCACTACACGGTGGCCATGTTGTTTTTGGTCTGCTGGTCCCTGCATTGTCATTCCATGTATTGCATGAAACCCATATTTGTGGGTTTATAACCTTCTTTTTTATGTTTTTATACAGCGCAGCCCATTTGCGCGGGGCTCCGTTGGGTTTAAACATCGGCGATCGCCGAAAAAAAATATATAATTTTATTATTTTGGCATCGGGTTATATTGCCAATGGCCACATATTTGGCCATTGGCATGCTGCCTGAGTCATATGCAACCTTTTTTTGGAGCTGACATGGCTCCGTTGTGGAATTTGCAGAAATGTACTCAGTTGTCAACTACGTGTGCTAAAACTTCTCTTACACGGACTGGTTTCTGCTTCGTGGCTCGCTAATATACCTCATTTGCATACCTTTCGGATGCAAGTGAGGTATTTAGCATGTCCACACCCAGTCCATGTAAGAGACGTTTTAGCTGGTCTCTTACACGGAGCTTAGGGCTGTTCCTGGATCGCGTGGCTTGCATGGAGTGTTGCACGTCTCTTACACTCCGTGCAAGCCTTCGTGAATCCTGCCCATAGTGTGTACACCATTCTATATCATTGCATTTACAATGTTAAAGGATATTGACTGGGAATAATATATGTGACTGCCAACTAAGGAACGATATGTTGGATTTCACAAACCAGTGGGGGAGCAAAGGTGTACGTCTGCTATGTCACTAACAAAACTGTGTTGTTCTAGTTGCTCTGCATTTCTGGCATCCTGCCTGTTGTCTGATTTAGTTATGGTTGAGAAGTAGTATTTCTAATGCTTTCCTAGTACAAATGTATAGTGATGTCTGAGGATAGTTTTAGGCTCCTTCTTAGCCAATGCAAGGACATACTGAGCATGGCTATATCTGCCTCCAACCACACCTGCTACTGTTCCTCCTATGTGTCATTGGCCTGTGACTGTGATGACCTTGGCATTGTTGTAGGATGTGTTCCCCATCCCCTTGATGATCCTTCTGCAACTGTTTCCACTATATTAACTTGGGTAGCACAGCACTTACTATGAGCATTGAGGGATGTGTCAATGGATTGTAATGGTACCCTTGGCACAAACATTGATATGTTCTTCTTGCTACTCTCCTTGTTTTGTAGCCCCCGTGTTATTTTTTGAACACTGTTGAATCTTTAAATTGTAATCGAGTGGGGAATACTGAGAGCCTTCCTGTACTGCTTTATCTGTTCACAGCTTATTTGTACTTATGAGATCCTTATACAGTATGTGTTATCATTATTTTATCTTTCAGCAAACAATGCGCCCGCTCGCCATAAGCCCCCATTTTCTGAGGCAGAGAATGACCTCATAATTGAGGCATTATTCCAACATCATGCAATCCTGATGTCCAGTAGGTGGGCCAATATGTCAGAACATGTAGGTCTGAGGGATTAATTGATCTGAAACCTTAATGCAATTGGGTGACACAGTCTCAGGTATGAGCACTTGCGACACAAAGCCACAGACATGATTCATGCTGCAAGGAGGCTTGCAGTTGAAGTGCCCTGTGATTGACAGATCACCAGTTGTGGGCCTGTATAAGAACACCCTCTCACTGCCATCAAGGAATTTATGGCAAACCTTACCACAATCCATTAGCCAATACATTTTGGACATGGGTGTCACTCCTGCATCTCAGGAGGAGCTTCCAGGTATGGTTTGTTAGATCATCAGTAGAATACTGTTGCATTCATTCTGTAATAGTGTATATATTTTATATGTGTGTCAGGTTGTTTTTTTTGGGGGGGGTTATTTAAGATAGCTGCAGTTTTAAGCTTATTTTAAGGTTGTCAACCACCTTCTTGTTAACATTGCAGTTACTGTAGATATAGATGATTAAAAGTATTACCCCTGTTATTTTGGTGAATGTGGTGCTTTTGCCATTACCTCTTCCATTACTTTTTTCAGGACCATCAGGACTTCACAGATATAGGGCTCCTGCAGTTGGTAAGCATAATACATTTATGTCAGTACTGTAGAAAAATTCCAACATATCTGCTAAAGTGTCCTCTCAGGCCTGCTGTATGGATTGCTGTACTGTCTGCATACATGTCATCTGTACAGATATTTGTGGAATGTCCAGATGTTTGAATCGTACTTCTGGCCCGTTTTAAAGATCATAGTGATCGACTTGCAATTATTGACAAGTCATTAATTATTGGAGACATAAAATAATGACGGAGATCTCACATTCAGACTGCATATCCTTCAGAAATGTCATGGTGAAGCAATACCTGTTATTCTATCAACTTCCTAGGTTTGAAAAGAAAATATGTCACAATGGTCCATATTCTTGGGCCTTTGTCCACCCATTATTCATGGCTTTCTCCACATCTGTTGCTCTAAGAAGTTAAGAGGTATTAACATTTGTAATAGTGACAGCAGTGTAAACTGCTTAACATATATTGCAGCATAGTAGTGCAGGTATTAATGTATTCCTGTTTTTCTTCCTTTTATCACAGGTGAGCATGGAAGCGATTCTGTGTCCCCTGTGCCACCTGATATCAGTGTCTCATCAGACTCCCTACCTAAACTACCCAGAACTGGCTCCCTACCTAAGCACCATGTTCAATCATAGCCTCAGATCAGGCTTTGTGTCCACTGAATGGCACACAGCAATGGTTATCCCACTCCACAAAGGGGGAGCCACCACTGATCCTGGGAACTATCCCCCTATTAGCCTGATGAGCTTGGTCTCCAAGGCCATGGAATGTATCATCATGGAATTCATAAACAAAGACATTGGTAACCTCCAACCTCTGGACCCCACCCAGTTCAGGTTTGTGAAAAGCAGATCATGCCTCCTGAACCTGGTCAACTTCTTTGAGGCAGTCACCAAAGCCATAGACGAGGGTAAGGTGGTTTACACAGCCTATTTTGACCTCGCCTAGGCTTTCAACACCATTTCCCATTCTGGAATTATAGCTAAACTCACTAAACTAGGTATAAATCCCTATGTCACAAGATGGGCTGCCAGCTGGCTCACTGACAGAACCTACACTGTAAAAGTTGCAGACTCCAAATCTGACTTCAAACCAGTGACAAGTAGAGTAACACAGGGTTTAGTCCTGGGACCTTTCCTGTTTGGGATCTACTTCTCTGAAGTACAGGCTAACATAGAAGGCCTCTGGCTAATGAAGTTCGCAGATGACTGCAAACTTGGAGCTACAGTCGAGTCCCCAAATGATGTGGACATCCTACAGAAGGGCCTCACTGAGACAGATGACTGGCATCAGAGCCATGGCCTCAAGCTCAATGCCAAAAAGTTCATTGTCATCCCCTTTGGTAAAAACTCTGTACCCATGAACTACCACATAGGCGGCAGTCTTCTTAACTCCAAATGTGTGACAAGAGACCTTGGGACACAGGTGGAGAGTAGTCTCTCCTTTGATAATCACATTGCCACAGTAGTCAGGAAATCCTTCTATGTGGCACACCTCATCACAAAAGGGATCTCATCCAGGTAAAAAGAGGTCATTGTTCCCCTCTACTCGACACTCATTAGACCCATTATATAGTACAATGTCACTTTTGGAATATACCTCACAAGACATCTGCAGCAGCTGGAAAGGCCACAGAAGTACCTCACAAAAAGTATTACTGGCCTCAAACAGATGCCCTACACTGACCATCTCAAAAAACTCCAGCTTTACTCTGTAGCATATTACTTACGCCGAGGTGATCTCTGCCTAACATATAAAGCTATGTCAAACCCAGAGCTGTTGGACACGCTACACCTAAAGCAATCACAATCCCTCCGAGCTACACACTCTAGGGATCTAAACCATATCACCACAATAAACAGGACATGCTGGAAGGGATAGATTCCTGTTCCAGAGACTTCCCATACTCTGGAACAAGCTACCCATCTATGTCAAGCAAAGTTCCTCATTAACACTCTTCAAGAAAAATCTTGATGAGTGGATAGGAAATAGGAAATACACCCCGGGGATCACTTCTGTGGCTCTGCTCGACAAGGGCACAGGAAATTAACTTTCTTGGGTTGGCATAAGCCAGGGAACTTTGTTGGCTAGGCTTACTTAGGCCCTTGGGTCAATAGCCTAGTACCTACCTATGATCCTATGAACCTATGACTCTGATGATGACAGTGGTGGTCAAAGTGAGGCATAGCCACAGGTTGCTGAGGCTGAATCTGACACAGAGGTTGGCATCCAGTGACCCCCCCCATCATCACCAGACACAGCCAGTATGCCTATGCATACTTAGTCCACTGAGGCCATAGATATTGGACAGTTGGAGGTCAAGGACATTAACCAGGGAAGTGTGGCTACTGCAGCTTCAATGACTGTTGACAATGGGCATACCCAAACTGTTGGCGATGTGCCATACAGGCAGATTGATAGGGGTGCTCGTAGGAGGCCTGCTGCCACTCCCCCACCTATTGCAGGTGTCTCTTCATGTGTCACTCAATGTATGTTTAGGGCTGTCATGGAGGTGCAGGCAGGTTCAGAAAGGAACTCCAGAAGAATGCTCAGGGTTATAGATGCAGTGCAGTCTGATATTCACGATTGCCTCCACTGTGTTGTTGATTCCCTGGAGCAGTTGAATGATTGGAATGGGATATGTCTGTGAGGGAGCACAGAGTATCTGTCATGGAATGCACACTGTCTGTGATGGAACGTCTGCTGGGAATGGAGCGTCAGCCTTGTGGGCATTGGTTAGCAACTACATCTGCAATGTGGCCAAGCCTGATCATGCTCCTATAGTGGCAGTACATCCACTGCTCCAGCAGGGAATGTGCTGTCCACACCCAGACATAGCAGACCATGGGGTAGTGGTCCTGGATGTTCCCGTGAAGAAAGCATGTCCCCGCAGGCATCAGTCACCTTCAGGTAGTAGCATGATGTCTAGTGCAACTCTGGCAGACCCAGTTCTCATGGTCAAAGTGGAGGTGATGAAGTCTTAGCTCTACCATGCACTGCTCACAGCTGTCTGACATACAGACACATGCAGCTAGCATTGAGCTTGGCTTTGTTCATGCAGACACTCACACACCAATGTCACATTGAAGGCACCGACAGACACACACTCAACATTTACATGGTTCATCTTGCCTGTTTCCCTTGGTTACTCACACACACACACACACACACACACACACACACACACACACACACACACACACACACACTCACCAACCTTTTGAGTCAGCCTAGGCCTCCTGCACCCACACACAACACCCTGTGCAAGTGATGCTAACTGTGCCACATCCCTGTTGTCTATCTTTTGGATTCAGGGATACTAAAGCTATGTGTATGATACACAGGATGACTATCTGTATTAATATGAATTTATTAACTCCATTTTTGCTGTTGAAATGATAATTGTACCAGTCAGTTAGATTGTACTTAGCCAGTTAGATGGTTGCTAGCATAATAATTTATCTGCTTTATAGTGGATGCTTTTGTAAGGATTGTGATGTCAGACAATGAAATGTGTCTCATTAATATATCTAACTTTATCTTTAAGAATTGTTTAGTACAAACTTATGGTTCGCATCCAAAGTCAACCCATCAGATTCAGAGCTTAGGATTGTATGTCAGCACTGAAGACAAATCTCATCAGAAGTGTAATACAGTATAATACTTGTTTTTGTACGTACATCAACATAGGTTCTGAGGTTCATAGGATGTGAGTAGAGTATTGACCTGATGGTATTTAGAAGGATAGCCATTATATCACAATATAATATTCCATGCCAGATATAATGCATGGCCAAGTTTTGTCTAGCAAGGACCACCCATGTCCAGGAGAGAAGCAGCAGTGATCCATGGCAGATAACATTTTCACATCAAGTCATCCAGCCTGTGCTTAAACAGGGTAATGAAGGTGTTCTGCTTGACATGAATTTGAAGCCCACTGCAGAGGTATGAAAACCTTTGAGAGCTGTATCTGTCTGTCCAGTATGTCCTATGTATGTCACAGTGTACATTGCGGTCCCAGAACAGGTAACTCTAGTCTCACATTACTTATGAATGTGCAGCATTTTCATCCCAGTTTGGCCACAGGTACCCCTATAAGGCATACATAATCTGCCTAAAAGCTATCTATATGATACTGCACATAGTGACAGATACTTCAGTCTGCCCAGAGAGGACACGTGTTCGAGACCCTTTGATGTTTTATTACTCAGAAATGTCTGAGTTCTGTCAAGTCGGTGCAGGTGTCTAATACAATACACATCAAAGGGAGGATTATATTCATTAATACGGCCAATAAGTGAGATCTACTGCACTAGAGAAAAAACCCTTTTGTTTGAAAACATATTTGTCGAAGCCTAAGTGTTGAAAGTTTGCTCTGTCGAATAGTAATTTTGGCGATTTTTTTTCCTAGTGGAATAAAAAAAACTTGTCCAATACCAGGAATTTTCCCTTTTTCCCTACTGTAGTGTGATCTTGGAGTTGGTATATTTAGTTAGGAGGTGTGGGGGGAACAGCCCCCCACCTTGGTGGGTTTTAAATTTTGTGACATTTTTGGCATTTGTTAGGTTGGACAACTGTTTTTCCTCTAGGAAAAAAATTGCTAAAACAGTCGGTCAATGGAGCAAGCTTTTGACAATTAGGGTTCAACAAATAGGTGTTCAAGCAAAAGGATTTTCACTCTAATGATATAGACCCGATAAGGGATGAGTATAAGGGATTGCTAACATTTATTGCTATTGATGTAATGCCATTGCTAATCAGATGTAAGATGTAAACTGTCTACCTCCCCAAAGTCGACCAAGGTTGCAGTCGACGTTTTCCAAGGTCTGTCAGTACAGAAGTGGGGAATAGATTACTCATGGTTATTTTACTGCCAGACTTGCAGTCTGATGTCTTTGTCCTAATATGCGTTTTTATTACTGTCATGTATACACTAAAAATAATGAAGAGTTCAGCTCAAATACATAAACATTCTAAGAATAACATCAAGAAAAGCATACATATAAGTAACTAAAGTCATTAATATAATAAAACCATAATACTTTTATAAAAGACTCCACTAGAAGACTCGGGGGGGGGGTTCAATAAAGCTTATATGGTCATTTTTGACCATGTGGATGCAGTGGCACAATGCACACATGGCTGCAAATATTTTTAGATTCAGTAAACTCTGTGTAGTGACATTCACTCACATTCAAACATGGCAATTTCCGTGGCATGCAAATTACAGCATAAGGAGCTGAATTATAAGCTAACAAACAAGCCAACATGGTGGAGTAATTCAGCAAGCTGTAAAGCAACCGTGTAGAATCTGTGTTTGCATTGTCCATATATTCGAAAACTTTTCGAATGCAGCCATTGAACAGAGTCTACACACAAATAAGTGTGATTAGATTTGAACAGAACTGACCTTAACATGCAACAGCAGACAAATTATGACATTATTAGACAAAGTGGATGCTACAAAATTATAGTAACAATAGCAACAACCCCTTTTGCTACAAAAGTATAGTAACAATAGCAACAATCCCTTTTAAGTGCCATGACATAAATGCAGCTTTGCTCCCCATCTCCAAATGAAGAATATACTTGTAACTAATGTAGATGGCTAAAAGTGTAAAACCCATGAAACAGACTATTCATACTGTCATGTAAGCATATGCAGTATGTATCTAACAGAATACAGTCACATTTTTCAAAACCTATGTTTCTCTGTGCTGCATTTGAAACAAGTAGCACCATCTAGACCAAAAACGTATGCATTACTAGAATGAGTGCATGAAAATGTGCTACCACACAGTCAGTTAATTAGCAGGTATATTAGAAACTCCATACCAACTATAACATTTAAAAATTTTGATTTACATGTGAAAGTATTTGAAACTTTTACATGTACCTGGATTGAAACTCAGTACCATCTGATCCCAAAAAGGAATGCATCAGTGCACTAAAGTATGGTGCTACAGACTCACTTGAGTAGCAGATATATTTTTAGAGCCTGAATAGCAAATGGCAGACCTACCTGCTGTTGCATACACCTACTACTTAATTGACTCTCTGGCTGCAGGTCTGCAGGTATTAAGTCAATTAATGCAGTGATACATTCCTTTTTGGGGTCAGATGGTACTGGTTCCAAATACAGCTGTAGCTAATACATTGAACTACTTTTGTATTAGCATTGCTTATTAGAGATATGTGAGATGGTCACCATTGTGCACTAATGCTTTATAAAATTAAATGGGTATTGCACAATAATGCTTTATAAAACAATACTAGGGATGGTGCAATGCTGCTTTATACAAAATTAATGGGGAAGATAAGACACTAGTTATATGGGGTGCAAGCCCAGGGCATTATAAAGGAAAATCTTTGCTAAACTCTGTCAGCTGCTATTGATTGTATAAAATAGATCTGCTATCTAACTGACTCTGTGGCAGCACATGTTAATGAATCATTGTTGGAGGCAGATGTTACTGGGTTTGAAAACAAGTGTAAGTAATAAAGTGTGTATGATACTTTTAAATACATTTACTTATATTGCTGCCGTTCACTGTTGCTTCTCATTGGTGCAAGATATGCACCATCGCACATCATGCTTTAAAGAAAAGAAATGGGGAAAACCGAAAAGAGACGAAAGCGATACTGTTTTTATATTTCATTTTTATTTGGCTACTTCAGCGTGAATACATTAATATTTTTACAGTAACATTCTTGACTGGTTTGTGTCCTAGATCAGTTGTAATCTTTTTTGTTTGGAAAAGAGAAGAGTGGTGAAATGGGGAGTAAGCAAGGGGGAAAAAGTTCAAGGAGGGCAAGAATATGCCAGAGAGATGTAGGAAAGAAGCATAGCTGTCCATTTCATCAACAGTAAAACATGATAGTATGTGCCGAATATTAGCTGAATTTGGACTATCACCTCCTGATAGAGGAGTGACCACAGCACAATCATGTTGTATAGCCAATTGGACTAAATCAAGATTGTAAAGAAGACAAGTGTGTGAAATGAAGAGCTATGTATGGGATTATTTATTTATTTATTTATTTGGGGGGGGTCAGTTGCTTTTTTTTTTTTTTTTTTTTTGGCAAAGAGCGAGAGGAATGTTGAGAAAGGGACATGTATATGTCTGAGTCAGATAAATTGGATAGGGGATGAAGCAATGGCAGACAGACAGGACATACAAGACAAGACACAGGGACAGTGAAGGACACAAGAGGTGGGTGAACACCACGGTTGGGAGGAGCATGGGGAAATCAAGGTCCCATGCACATCAAGCTGGGTGACAGTGAGAATTTGGTCCTCATCTACTGGACTGTCATCACTGTCACCTCACTGCACCATTGGCCTGACATCTGCATCTCCTTCAGGTATTTTGAATCAGGAAGGAGAGAAGGCATTCCATCTGGTGTAGGCATGCACCCACAGTGTGGCACACAGTCCTACACACCATCCCTGGCAGTTCTTCTTGGGTAATAAAGTCACCTCCTCCACCACTGCTCCCAGAGGGAACCACAGACCTATTGTTTGGAGTGGAACTACCTGAGGAGCCAGGTAATGTAGGTGCAGCAGAGGGTGTGGTGCCAGATCAAGCACCAGATGTGTTGGAAAGTGGTGCTTTAGCCGGTTGCGTGGGGGCAGGAGGATCCTGTGGGACAGGCATACCCCTACTGTGCTGTGGGGAAAAACAAAAAAAGAACAAATAAAAAAAATTAAAAAAAGAGAAGGGTTGGGGTGACAGAAAAAAAAGGGAGAACAAGAACATTAGTAACTTCATTTGAGACATTCAAAGCATTGATACAATTATTTGACTTTATTCTATTACCTTTACTTTTAATACTACAAACTCCTAACAAATTTCTTTATTACTTTTAAGACTACCCAGTTCATAACAGATGCATGCTGTAGTACAGATTACAGACAGCAATCCTTGATGTGTGCATATATTGCACATATGTGTGATACAATTATACTGATTACAGTTTACACCAGGCCATTTATGCCACTGGTATTGAGGTCTGAAGTTACATTGCAAGAATAATAAAAACTTAACAATATTATATATTTGGGAAGTGTGGTTTTTGGACCCATAACCGCTGACTACTCTTTAATATTGTACTGTTATTTTGTCCTTCAGACTACTGCATGCATACTTTCCTTTTACAATTTAGAGATGCATTCTCACTGTTATTTGAGAAGCTGGAACTGCTGCTTTGTGTTACAGAGTAAGGTATGCATACTTTCTTTTACAGTTGAGATATGCATGCTCAATTTGATACAACTGTATTAACTGCCAACTAAGCTGTCTTTAACTTTTAATGCTGCAATAACAGCACTGTTCTGATGCTGGAGGTACAGGTTTATAACCCAGAGACTGCCCATGCCCTGGAATAGACTTCCCATACATGTCAAGCAGAGCACCTCACTAGCCCTCTTCAAGAGAAATCTTGATGAGTGGATGAGAAATAGAAAGTTCACCCTGGGGACCGCTCCAGTGACTCTACTTGATAGAGGCACTGGGAACTAATGACTGGGGCCAGGTCACTTCTATGGGGTAGGCTTGTAAAGACCCCAGGACCATTAGTCTAGTACACGCCTATGAACCTCTGAATATGTTGCATTCGAATCCTGGACCATTTGTATAGTAGTCCTACATTTACAGCTGTTGCCACAAGAAATTTGAGAAAACAGCTGTGTATGTTGCACTTCATTGCTATAATCTGCAATATCACAAGAGTAAATCAAAATTTCCACACCCTGTACTAGAACCCAAGACCATCTGCACTCTAAAGCTATACTTAACACCTGCTGCCATAGGATTATTTATATGACATTCCCTGTCTTAGTATTCATTGTAAAATGCTCACTGTTAATTGTAGCATGGCACCACTTATCATGTTTGCCCAGTGGCCAAGTGTATTAATTGAATGCATCTGGTTTATGTTTGTGCCTGTCAGGGTCCTGTGTGCAACCTGGGTGGTCCATTAATCCAGTTTGTGAACTGCTGCACTTCACACAAACCAGAAGAGCACGGCCAAACACATATGTGCTAAGTGGTGCATCGTGCAATCACTGCCCCCCCCAACCCAAAAAAAAGAAAATATGGAGAAATAGTTGAGATGAGGAACAACAATCTATGACAGTGAAACAAACACATTTTAATGAAGAAAACTCAAGAAAAGGGAAAAGCAATTGCTGCACTGTCATACAATCTGCTTTCTCAGCCAGCAAACTTAAATGGAAATGCTATTCGCATCATGCCTCCCAAATGTCCAGATTTTTGCATCATATTTTTGTGCTGTTCCTTGTAAAATTTGTGTTTTGGGAAAATCACTGAAGTCTTTGTCCAGATTTCTTGCACTAAAAGGTTGAGAGGTATGATCTGCATTCATATTACAGGTTTCACTGCCAGCAACACTGGTGCAAGCCATGAAATCTTGCTTATGTGTGCCATGCCTCATTAATATGCATGGCACAATGCCACACAATGAGCAACATCCCATGTGCAAAAACATTCCATGTAGATTCTGTGTAAAGCCTACATGGAGTTTATTGAATCTTGGGTCAGTCATTTACAAATAAGTATGTTTTACTTTTGACTACAAAATAATAAATGGGACAATGAATTAGAATAAGAGTCATGCCTGGCATTTTGCAATTTCAAGATTCATCTTAACAAGTGCTAATCTTAAAGTTAATTAATGTTGTTTTCCAAGGTATTTACTACATTTTTTTTGGAATGTATACTGAGCCAATAAAATCTACCTTCAATAGAGGATTTATCATATTCTTTTATTAATTAACTGAATAATACAATTACTATAGAAATGAGTTGGTAACAGTTTTTATCATTATTTTGTAGCCTATTGGATAATTTCCTTGTGGCTTCATTACAGATGAAGTACTTCTAAGGGCAAAGGCTCACTGAGCTTTTTTTTAAAGACTTAGTAGTTGTTTATCTAACAAGTGACCACCAGCTTCTTATAGTGCCTCTTGTCAATGTCCTGGGTCATGAAGTCATCTTTTTCTCCCTAGATTTGATCCAATATTCAAAGTTAGAGTGGGGATTAAAATATCATTATCATTCTTCTGTCATGCAATATCTCTGACAAAAAAAGTAATTTCTAGTCAGACATGATGTGTCTCCGATTTTCAACTTGCAGTGACTACAGAGTAATGACAACTTCAAGATCTTGTTCGGTATTCACATTAAAATCCAGTGGATGCAGTTTCAGCGATGCCATTTTGCAAGCTAACTGTATTTGCTGCTGTGATGCATTTTTCTGTTGGCTGCACAGCTGCTTTTATGATTGCAGAACTCCAAACCAGACTCTTCTGGAAGTGCATAATCATCTTTAGGGGAAGTTATTATAGCAATAACCCATGCCTGGGTGTGGGTAATGCTGGATTTACCCACGGTTGGCGTGGTTTGGTCCCGAGGGACCAAACAAAGCCAAGGGTGGGTAAATCCAGCATTACCCACACCCAGAAGTGGGTTATTGCTATTATACAATGATATTATTTAAGAAAAAAAAATAATTACTTTTCTTAAATAATGGAATTGTATAATGCCTCCTTGCTGCCCTTCCGCAGCTCTCTGGTATTCCGCGGAAGTTCTGATGTACTGCGCATGCCTACGCAGTACATCAGAGCTGTGGGCAAAAGCAATGCAGAAAGCACGTTCTCCGTTGCTTTTTACTGTTTCGCTATGTTAAATGGGTTTAACATAGCAAGACAGCTTTAAAAAACGCAACGGAGAATCTCCGTTGCTTATTTTAAAGCTGTCTCGCTATGTTAAACCCATTTAACATAGCGAGACAGTTTTGAAAAAAGCAACGGAGAAAGCAAGATCTCCATTGCTTTTTACACACTGTGTCGCTATGTTAAAGGAGTTTAACATAGCGAGACAGCTTTAAAAAAAGCAACGGAGATCTCCGTTGCTTTTTTTTAAACCTGTGTCGCTATGTTAAACTCCTTTAACGTAGCGAGACAGTGTTTTAAAAAAGACTTATACTAATGGAAAAAGTCTGGGTGACCAGACTTTTTTCCATTAGTATAAGTCGATTTACAACATGCACGCTGGCCAATCAGCGTGCACATTTTGGAATATTAATGGGGGGTCATGGTATAATGTGAAATATCCTAGGACATTACTTGCACCAGGAAATGCCTCAATTAGTATTATACATGTGCATGCATACTTACACACAAAGTTATGAAAAAGGAAAGAAGGATGAAAACACATATCTTGTCTGCAAAACTCTGCCATGATCGCTTATTACTGTGATGGACAAAAATCTATAGACTATGATAGAACTAATGTCTTGCTTACAGCTGTGGAAAATCTTAATCAGACATTTCCTTTTCTACACATTGTTGCAGCTTGATATTTTCTTTTTTTTTTGGTCTGTTCACAGTTGTGGTGCTAAAGCAAAGAAAAAACAAGTGCACCAACTTAATGCATTTGATAAGGGTCAGTACACTGACTACATTACAGGCTGAAACAAATGTTACATTTTGGACAGATTTGTAAACTAAGAGTGGGTTCTCATTTTAATTTCAATGCACAATACTCTTGAGTGAAACTCCAAGCAGTGAAGTCTAATCAGGGAGAAATATGTCTACATTTTGTTGTATTTTACAGGACTTCACCTTCTCTGAGGTCCAGCAATCTCAGTTTTACTAAATATAACTAGGGTGCTATGGGTTTGCAGGCCTCTTCAAAATTAGGAAGAGCAGACCACTTCCATATTTGTGTGGTATAGAGGTGCTTCTCCCACAGAAAGAAAAGATGGGATAACAGAGAAAGCTACACCTCACTGTTTTACCTGCACTATCATGCTTAATAATTCTGACTTTCAGCACTCTTATGTTGTACCGTGAACTTTAGACAAGGATCCACTAGGAAGTGAAGTTAATCTACATGCATTTTAATTTGCATTGATTATGCCTTAAGCCAAACAGATGGATGCATACAGAAGGATAGAAAGCAATGGCTTTAAGTAAATATAGGGCAGAATTCATGAAGGCTTGCACGGAGTCTAAGAGTAGTGTAAGACTCCATGCAGCCTTCTCGATCCAGGAACAGCCCAAAGTCCGTGTAAGAGACCAGCTAAAACGTCTCTTACACGGAGTGGGCATGGATAAGCTAATCACCTCACTTGCAGCCGAATAGCATGCAAATGAGGTTGATTAGCAATCCAGGAAGCCCAAAACAGCCCATGTAAGAGCCGTTTTAGCTGCAGAAATGTACTCAGTTGACAACTGAGTACGTTTCTGCAAAAACCACAATGGAGCCATGTCAGCTCCAAATAAAGGGTGCATATGTGTCAGGCAGCATGCCAGTGGCCAAATATGTCGCCATTGGCAAGGTAACCTGATGCAAAAGTAATAAAAATATATATTTTTTTCCCGGCGATGTTTAAACCCAGCGCAGCCCCGCACAAATGGGCTGCGTTGTATAAAACATAAAAATGAAGGTTATAAACCCACAGATGTGGGTTTTATGCAATACATGGATTTACAATGCAGGGACCAGCAGACCAAAAACAACATGGCCACCATTTAGTGGTTGCTAAGGGGGGAAGCTGAGTCTAAGACATGTAACTAAACATTAGTAGGCAATCTGATGCAAATGAGTGTTAGGATACTGAATTCCACTGTCACATAGCAAATGAGCACATTCTGAGTAGTGTAAGAGTTACAGAAGGGGGAGGAACAGAGTAGGAGATTGGTGACATCACAGGGGGGAATGGCAGAAAGAAATGCAGTTCATTGGAGGTCAAAGTTACATGACAGATGTCAGACACATATCATGGAAAGAGGAGTGCCACAACATAAGCATGGGAAAGTCAAGAAATGGAAGGTGTACACTGTTGCCTACACCAAAGTTTCTTGCTGGGCCTGCATGCGCACGTGTGCATGCCATGAAGTGCGAGTAAGACCGTGTGCATGTGTGTAAGGCAGACTGAGCATGTGGGAGCATGTTGGTAGATGTTTAACACTGTTTGCGTGGGTGTGCGCGCGTGTAGGGCAAACTTAGCATGTAGAAGCCTGTTGGCAGACATGTAAGACTGTTTGAGCTGGTGTACGCATGTTTTAACCCAAATAAGCAGATTCTGAACTGTGTAAGCATGTGTGCACGCGTGTAAGCCACTGTGAGCATGTTTCTGCTGGTATACACGCTGCTCCCCCCTGAGGAAACAGAAAGGAAAAAAGGAAGCAACAGAATTAGTAGGAAGGTAGCAGGGAATACTGCTGGAACTAGCAGTTGAAAACAATTAGAAGCAGGCAATTACACAGGCAGAATAGTAGCTCAGCCCAACCCTTAAAAATCTGCAAACAGCAGTGCAAGATGTTTCTCTCAAGAGACACTGCAAGACAGGAGTAAGCTATTAGAAGTGAAAACTGAAAAAGCTGAACTCAGAGCAGAAATGTTAGGGGCTGCCATAGCTGTCATAATGAGACATAGGCGACTTGCTGAGGGTGGTGCCAAACAACCCACAGTGAGGAGACGGAGAAGAGTGTACAGGCCCAGGGTCACCTACCACGGGTTACATGAGCTGGAGATAGTAGAGCGCTATAGAGTGGACAGAGACCTCCTGCAGCAAATAGTGGAGCTGTGCAGGCCACGCCTCACACACAGAACCAACAGAGGGGAACCCATCCCAGTGGAAACCAAGGTATGTGTTGGCCTAAGAATACTAGCAACAGGTACCTTCCAGAGACCAACTGGTGATATGATGGGGATATCACAGGCATTAGCATCCAGGGTACTGCACCAGTTCCTGGATGCCATGTCAGCACATGTCGGTGATTATGTATATTTCCCCAATGCCCGTGAGGTATTGGCCAGCAATATGCGTCTCTTCCAGCAAATAGCGGAATACCCTGAGGTAGTGGGTGCAACAGACTGCACGCACATACGCATCAAAGCACCAGCCGGTGAGCGGGGTAGGGCCTACATTAACTGCAAGGGCTTCCCCTCCATCAACTGCCAGGTCATGTGTGATGCCCAGGGCATAATAATGAATGTGTGTGCTGGCTGCCCTGGGAGCTATCATGATTCCCACATCTGGCATTTGACGCAGCTGTACCAGACATTTGCCAATGGGGACATCCCACATGGACACCTAGTGGGGGATGCAGGTTATGCACTGGAACCGTGGCTGATGACACCCATCAGAAATGCACACACACCTGAACAGGAACGTCATAATGAGGCGCATGCACAAACACGTAATGTAATAGAGCTTGTGTTTGGGCTGCTCAAGTCACGGTTCCGGTGTCTAGACACATCTGGTGGAGCCTTGCAGTACACACCAACTACATGTACCCAAATTGCCATGGTATGTGCTATGCTACATAATATGATCTTGCGAAAACAGCTGCAGCAGGACCAGCATAGGGCTGGGCCAAACAGCCCCCTACCATTTCCAAGGCCATCACAGGCAGAGCGTGACTCAGAGGAGGAACAACCTGAGCCTGCCCCAGTAGGCAGAAGGAGGCGTGCCCAGTATGCCCTGGCCTTGGCAAAGAGGCAACGCATAGCACATACACTGGCTCAGTAGGAACCCTGGGAATGATACCCCATCTGACTCACTCAAATAATAACAGGGATGCCTAAAATAACATGACCTGCTCACAAACATGTACAGGGAGTGTAATATGTGCATCCGACAGAGGCATCCCTGCAGCACCACCTGAGGCATGAATGCCATGTGTTAAGTAATGTAACACCATGTACTATATGCACACCTGAGGACCCTGACTAACATCCTACCCTCACCAAGCATCATGCCACAATATGACAATGAGATGATCAAGTGCAATAATTGGCTGAAGTATCGCAGTTAGTCAAAGGGGATCCAATGTGTGCCAGCCTGGGATGACATGCTGAGCATGACATGATGCTCCACCTGCTAGGACTGGCGTGCACCTATCAGTGCAGGCCGTATGTATACTGGCAAAGGCTGTTGTTACCCATAGCGTGCCCTGAATAGGTAATGCTCAAAACACAAACCTACCTCCATAGGTATCAGAAGGGATAAGAACCTAGATGTAATGCTACCCAATGCCAGAAGTCGAAACAGCAAGATGCATGCAGTCTAAACTCACCCAGTATGGAGAATGTTGATATCTGTGCTGTAACAGAAAACTGGGTCAAGGCTCACAACAGCACCCTAACACTACCAGGTTACATCTTATACTGTGCTGTACAGCCTCATAACATGGAACAAGCTACAAAAGGAGGGTGACTAGCAATAATTGTCAAGGATAACCACACCCCCATGTTGGTACCACAACAAGAAGCAGCATGGACTAGCCATGGTCAAGTAGCAGTGGCTAAAACTGCCCCCCAGTTTATAGCCTGCTACAGACTACTGTCCCAACACCAGGAACTGCACCTGGCCTATGCTGGAATACATGAATATATCAAGTCCTCCAAACCACATTATATTGGGTGACTGAAAATACCCAGACATAGACTGGGAGCATTATACTAGCCCCAACACTGTAGGACAAAAGTTTATAGAATCCATAAACCAAAATGCCCAGGAACAACGTACCACTCCCACAAGAGGGGTAAGCATACTGGATGTGATAATCAGTAACATGGGTACTGGATGGCAAGATGAGAAGTGTATTGCTCACTGGTAAAACCAGACCATAGAGTAATCACACTGGATATACAAATCCTGACCACAGTCCCTGGCCAGAAAACCACAGTGAAAAACATGTGTAAAGCAAAAAAATATGTCCACACATACAATCCACTAAGGCCAGCCACAACAAGTTGAATCTGTGAATCTTGAGGCAATGTTACACCTGCCCCAAGTACACAGACCACCCCCAACTCCCCCCAAGAAATGCAAATATATGTGAGAGATGCAACCATCTATCCAAACTGGAGGCTGAGCTCCCTCAACTCAGTACTCCCAAAACTAGTCAGGAGGAGAAGGTAACCACACACACCACAAACCCAGTCCCACATAGAACTATCACAACTGCAAACCAAAGACATAAACACAGAAAAACATTCCCGGAGGCCCGAATTACAAACACACCACACCAACAGAGGCCTCCAAAGCAGACACCCAATCAAACAACCTCCAAACATAGCACATGCAACACATAGTACACAAAGCTGGTGTGCCAAACAGTCACAGGCCAGAAGAAGAAACAACATGCCTGATACAGTTGTAATAGGTGACTCCATAGCAAGACACACTGCTGTCCCGCACACCAGACTGAACAAGGGAAAGGGTACAGTAAGCTGCCTGTAGGCGGCCACAATATGCCACATAACACAAGTATGCAGGTCACCCCAAAGCAAGTAGAAATATGATGCAGTCACAGTCCATGCTGGTGTGAATGACCTGAGATGTACCTCCCCGGACTACATGAAAAGAGACATAGATGAGCTCTCTGATTATGTAGTCCAGGCCGATATGACACTGACCATTTGCAGAATCCTTCCCTCACCAAGAATGATGCCACAGTACAAACACGGAATGATCAGTTATAACAAGTGGCACAATTACTGGTGTCATTCCAAGGGGATCCAATGTCTGTCTGCTTGGGATGTCATGCTTGACAAGCCACGCAGCTGTTCCAGGCATGGCTTGCACCTGTTACCCCTGGGCATCTGGATATTGGATAAGGCTTTTGCCACCTCCATAGAGCCTTTCATAGGCAAGGCTGAAAAGACTAACCCACCACCCTACAAAACATAAGTGGAAAGAAACATAAGGGTAATGCTGACCAATGCCAGATGTGTAAACCTCAATATGCATGCTCCCGAGGCCATCCCCAGTATGGAGAACATCGATGTCTGTGCAGTGACAGAAACCTGCTGCAAGCCTCCTGACAGCACACCAGCACTACCAGGTTATACCGCATATCATGCGTCATGGCCCCAAAACCTGGAACAAAACATAAAAGGAGGGTGAGTATCCATATTCAGCACAGACATCCATATGTCCAGGTAACTGACAATGCACAAGGCATTGGAGTCCACCCATGTGCAACTAACCATAGGCAAGACTGCTGTACAGTCTGTAGCATGCTACAGACCACACTCTCACACACAGGAACCCCACCCAGCCGTCCTGAAGACACTGGACAGTATGAATGTCCCACCAAATACCAAACAAGGTACTCACAAATTACCACATAAGTGGTAAACCATTATGTATGGAAGGAGTAATCAGGGACATAGGGACACAAGTGGACAGTAACCTGTTATGTGACACTCTCATTGCCAATGTGGCTAGGAAGACTGTCTACAGTGGACACCGTATCATGAAAGGATTCACATCTATGTCAACAGAGGTCATTATGCCCCTATACCATTCTCTTATCATGCCCATAATCTAGTACAATGCCTCATATGGGGTGTACCTTACCTGAAACCTGCAGCAGTTAGAAAGACCTCAAAGGTACCTCACCAAGAGGATAAAGGGTCTCAAATATATGTCATATGCTGCCTGGCTGTAGACATCCCAGCTGAATGCAGTCACATACTGCCTACATAGAGGCATTGCATGCCTGTTGTTCAAGGCCATGTCCAACACAGGAGTAATGGACATGCTCCACCCCAGAAAACTCAAAGCCATCGGAGCTGTGAGAGTGAGAGATGTCAACCTCAACACATAATGAAATAGGATGTGCTGGAAGGACAGATACATAACCCAGAGGCTCCACACACCCTGGAACAGAATCCCACTCCATGTTAGGCAGAGCCCCTCACTGACACTCTTCAACAGGAATCTTGCCAAGTGGATGGATGATCATGGAGTTACACTTGGGGTCTTCACTGTGTCACGTCCAGACAGAGGCACAGCAAAGCAAATCATAAATGGCCATAATATTCACATAGCAAGGGGTGGCAAAAGCCACACACACTCTGGCTAGGCTAACAAATGCCCTAGGGAGGATAGCCTAGTATGAACCTATGAAGCTATGAAGATACAAATTGTACAGGACACTAAGGATAATCCCAAGTCTTCCACAACTGATGGTAGGAACCGTGTTGGGAATTCACAGATATGTTCTGAATCACACAAATATCACAAACAACATACCAAACACACACACATATTGCCAACATACATCCTGATGGGTGCAGTGCAAACCCCCCCCCCCAGAATGCAAAATATCTATCCCAGGAGACTGCTGTTCCCCTGACATTGCAGATGCTGAGGTAACAGCCAGCATCTACAAAGCAAAACACACAGCAGCAATGGTATGAGATGGTGTCCTTGGCTGAGTCCAACATGGACTCCAAGATGAATGGAATGCCAAATCACACTACTGCTCAATGTCAGCCTTACCACAGGATATGTACCCAAAGAGCAGTGTACAACAACAGTGGTCCTTCTCAACAAAAGTGTTGCCTGAATGGATACTGAAAACTACCACCCCAGAATCCTGAGAAGCTCGGTCTGCACAGCTATGGAAAGGATCAGCATGTACCGCAGACATAAAGATATTGGGGACCTACTGACACCGGACCCTACCCAGTGTGGCTTTCTTAAGTGCAGATCCTGCCCCTAAACATGCTTGACTCATTTGAAACAGTCATTAAGGTCATTGATGAGGGCAATGTGGTCCAGACAGCGTAGCTGGACCTTGCAAAGGCTTCTATACAATACCCTATGTGTTCATTATAGATATGCTCACCAGCTTAAATATAAACCCCTATGTCAGTAGAGGGGTTGCAAACCAGACCAAGGACAGAACAAACATGGTCAGACATGCTGCAGCCTTGTCAGACTACAAACCAGATATAACTGGCATCCCGCAAGGCTTGGTCCTGGGATCTCCCTCGTCTGGTATATATGTCCCATAGGTACAGGCCAACATGGAAGGACTGTGTTTGAACATGTTTGCAGAGGACTACAAACTGCTCAGCATATATGACCCTCCAGCTGACACAAGCATCCCACAAAAGGGCCACATAGAAACAGACAACTGGTGCCATAGCCATGTCAGCAAGCTAATTGCAGAAAAGTGTATAGTCAACCCCCGTGGATATACAGTAAGTGCCCACCAATTACCACATAGGTGTTAACCCATTACATACTTAACATGTAATGAGAGACGTGGGGACACAAGGTGATAGATATCCTGCATTGGACAAACATGTGGCTGTAGTGTTCACAGAAACATACCATATATGCACCTAATCATGAAGGTTGTCAGATCTAGATAAGGGGAGGTCATTGTGGCTCTGCAGTCATCCTTCATCAGCGTTACAATTGACTACAATAGCCCCTGTGGGATGTACCTCAGCAGACACCTCCATCAACTGTAAAGTCCCCAACATTACCTCACCAGGAGTATCAAAGAGCTTGCACAGATGCCATGTGTTGCCTGATTAAACAAACTGCAGCTACACACACTGCCATACTGCCCACCCAGAGGCAAGCTGTGCCTGATGTATAAAGCCATGTCCAAGCTGGTATCAATAAACATGCTGCACCTTGTACAATCTGAATGGCAGTGAGCTATGCACATGAGAGACCTGAACCCCAGCACTGACTTACATAGGACAAGCTGTACTGCATGATCCATAACACAGAAGCCACCCCCACCCATGAGTAAACTCCCAGTACAGGCTATCCATAGAGTCACTCATCGATTCTCCTCAAGAGGAATCTTGATGAGTGGATGGGAGATGGTAGCTTTACCCTGGGTATCACTGTTATGTCACAGGTAGACAGAGGCACAGTATACTAACCATGACATATGTCATGGCAAACTCCACTTACAATGTGTGTCAAGGACAAACACACTCTCCGACTAGCATTAGAAATGGCCTAGGGCACATCGCTAGTGTTTGCAAATGTACACCTATGTTGTGGAATACACTACCAATGTTGGACAAGCCTGGTTTAAGTAGTTCATATCTGAACATAATGCAACATGGTCAGATGTGCACAACTGGCCCCTAACCAGGCTGTTGTGCTCACTATGGAAATGTAAAGCAGTGATAGGACTAAAGCCCAGGATACTGTCCACCACAGTCAAAGTACTGAACCAGTACACTATACAGTACTACAGTGTTAGGTCAGTGTGAAAGGATGTTGACAACTGTATGCAAAGTATCCCATGCAAACCCTGCAGGCACAGTATAATCCCTGTTGTGTTCACACACAAAGCAGTTGGATAGTAACTACACAACATGACACACAAGACACAACCATAAACGGGAGATATTTGTTGAAGTTCACACTCATCCACAAATGTGGTGGGCTGCAGAGTTCAAGATATGGAAAGCTCACACTGGGCATGCTCACACACTTTGATAAATGAGACATATGTCAGACAACATGCCATGGGAAGGCTGAACTGGGCATGCTCACACACTTAGGCCAAATCTCAGTTTAGCAGTTGGCCACACATATCTGGTATTTGTACGTGTTATTCCAGGAGCCAACCACATTACAGCAATCTGCCCAGTGCACACAGTTAAATGACTACAGAGACATACGTGATATAGTGGATCCCTCCCATATGCAAACATCTTCCACAGATACACAAGTTGTTCATACAAACAGGGAATGCTATGGCAATAAAGACCTGCAAACAGTCTATCAGCAATAAATAATGTGCATTTGACAATTAAACTTATGGGTGTAGAGGTCAACACTAGGTTGTTTACCCTAGGGAATGACAGCTTAGCCAGAGTGTGCTTGGGGTCTGCCTCCCCACAGGATGCACATTCCCCTTTCTAAACACTGATGATGTCACCACCCTATAAGTACATCAGGAGAAGGGAAACCTCTCTATAATGCGAATAGCGTGCTCCGCTAATGTGTCCGTCTCAAGTGTCATAACATAGTTAGGTAGGGGTTTGAATCCTGCAAATGCTCAGTGTGAGTGGGGTTGGTGTGTGTGCAAGTCTGTGGGAGGGAATTGTCCCTTTTGGCAACTGGGAAAACACACTACAAGATGCACATTCCCCTTTCTAAACACTGATGATGTCAGCACCCTATAAGTACAGCAGGAGAAGGGGAACCTCCCAGTAATGCGAATAGCGCTCTTTGCTAATGCGTCCGTCTCAAGTGTCATAACATAGTTAGATAGGGGTTTGAATCCTGCAAATGCTCTGTGTGTGGATGTGTATGAGAGGGGTTAGTGGGTGTGCAAATCTGTGAGAGGGAAATGTTCCTTTTGGCAACTGGGAAAACACAATACAGGATGCACATTCCCCTTTCTAAACATTGATGATGTCAGCACCCTATAAATACAGCAGGAGAAAGGAAACCTCCCAGTAATGCGAATAGTGCACTCTGCTAATGCGTCTGTTTCAAGTGTCATAATATAGTCAGGTAGGGAACACTCTCAATGCCAGGAAAATGCTGTTTTAGAATCATTTAATTCCATAAATTATAAAAACAGATTGAGCGCTTTCATCCCCTCCTGGGGATTTCATCAGAATCTACCATTTTAAATTATTATCCACTTTAAATACCCTACTAATCTCTGATGTCATACTTTAATTAATCCAAAAACTTTTCATTTAAAAAGATAGCAATCAAATACATTTCTTTTGTTTACCAAGCAAATAAAATTTCATGCTAATTTATATTTAAAATGCTTCTGTAATATTCTCAATATTAATACATAAAAAGGACTTTTTATTGTCTAATAAAATATTTAAAATTAATCATGCAATGACTTTGTACAGAATTTACATGTATTGTTCAGCTCTTTTGTTCAACACAGGCTTAATAGATATAATTTCATTCAATCCTGGAGGTATATTAGCTTGTAATCTAACCTGCCATCTGGTCTCTCTTTCTTCTATATAGTTTTTATAATTCCCTCCTCTTGGATTTCTTAACACTTTCTCTAAAATGCAAAACATAAATTCTTTACAGTTTACTGACACTTGAATATGCCTAAAAAGGGCATTATTGTTATTCTGAGTATTAATTTGATAGCCATGTTCGTACATCCTGTCCCTCAATCTCCTTTCTGTTTTCCACACATAAAAACCTGGACAGGATGTACACATGGCTAAATATACTATGCCCTTTGTTTGGCAGTTCCCCTTTTCAGGTCTAATGACTGATTTTAAAACATTTTTTAATTTAATACACTTATCTTGACAAATAAACACACATTGAGAGCATGTCCCACATCTATTAGTTCCTGTCTTATCAACAGTTTTAATATTCTCATTCTCAAAATTCTTTTTTAAATTCAATCCCACCTTATACACAAAATTGGAGGTCTCTCCCCCTATGTCCCATAATTTTGGGTTGTTTTTGAGTATAGCCCAGTTCTTCTCTATAATTTTCTGGATTTCTTTGGCTTTATATCCATATGGGATTATCATTGCTCTTTCATATTTCTTATTGCTGTTGTATTTTGCTTCTTTACTTCCCATCTCCTGTATACCACCATTATTTCCCAACAAGGGTTTGTATTTATTCCCCCACTCTCTCCTAACATATTCCAATGTATCATTTACCATTTTCTCTGAGTACCCTCTTTCAAGAAACATTTTTGCTACGAAAGTCAATTCTTGATGTAAGTCTTCATACCTCGATGTCATTCTCGCTACTCTTATTAACTGCCCTTTCACTATACTATTTTTTTGTGTCAATGGGTGATTACTAGAGTATTCCAAGTATGAATTACTAAAAGTAGGCTTTCGGTATATTTTTGATATAAACTTCAAATTTTTTATTTCCATATTGGTATCCAAAAAATTGTCATTTTTCTATTGTACATATGTGTGAATTTAAGGAAGGTTGTACTATTATTTAAATATTCCATGAATCCTGCTATTTCATATTCTGGTCCTTCCCATACTATAAGTATATCATCTAAAAATCTCATGTATTTTTTAATGTATTTCATAAAAATACTTTCAAAAATGTAATGCTGTTCCCAATACAGTAGTACCATGTTGGCAAAAATGGGAGCTCCCATTGCTACCCCTTTATGCTGTCTATAATTCCCATCAAATAGTATAAAATTATTTTCCAATACTATTTCCATGAACTCTAATATCAAGTTCCTTCTATCGTAGGGTAATTTGGTATTCATATTCATGGCCTCTTCAAAAAATTGTAACCCTCTATTTTTGGTATCTATGTATATAGATTTATAACATCAATTGAAAGAGTAAGGAAGTCTCCAGTAACCAAGGTGTCCTGTGGCGCCCTAAAAATCCAAGAATCTCTTAATATATGTTCATGATTATATAACATATTTTCAACCATCCATCAATTACAACCCGAAAGGGTATGTCTTAGATCCTCCATCCACTATTGGTTAAATGTTAAGTTCTCCAAGCCCTTGTGGATCTTGGGTATACCAAATATATTAGCCGTTCTAGGATTTACTACTTTTAAAAAATTATATGCCTCTACAGAAATTCTCTCATCTATTAAGGAATCTTCTAAGTAGTAATCAATTTTTCTATAGCTAATATTTAACTCATTAAGTGAGGATCGTTGATATGTTTGAACATCTGAAAGCATTTCGAACATAGTTTGTGAATATTCTAGGGCATCAAAGAATATTCACAAACTATGTTCGAAATGCTTTCAGATGTTCAAACATATCAACGATCCTCACTTAATGAGTTAAATATTAGCTATAGAAAAATTGATTACTACTTAGAAGATTCCTTAATAGATGAGAGAATTTCTGTAGAGACATATAATTTTTAATTTTTAAAAGGTTAAAAATAAA
>NC_056735.1:1913996728-1914164228 GCF_019279795.1 Protopterus annectens
ATGTCATTGTTGTTGGTGGGTCTTGATGCAGAGAAAGCATTTCACAGAGTAAGTTGGGACTTTATGAGCAGGGCAATGGAAGCATTTGCGTTTCCTGAAAAAAATATAAGGCTGATTAGGAGACTATATGAGGTATTAGAGGTGAAAATTATATTGGGTGAGGTCCTATTTGATAATTTCTGCATGAGCAGAGGAACCAGACAGTGGAGTCCTATTTCCCCTTTATTATTTGCATTATATTTAGAACAATTAGCAAAGAAAATAAGGGACTTGGAAATTCAATGATACAGTTGGCATGGTAGTCAAGAAAAGCTGGCTTTATTTGCAGATGATATTATTTTGCACCTGAAAAAAACAGAAAAAAGACATTACAATGTTGTGGAACATTTTGAGAGAGTTTCAGATATTTTCAGGATACAAAATTAATGAAGCTAAAACAAAGGCAATAGCGGTAAATGATGTACCCACACATAAACTGGTTGAGGAATAGCCATATTTATGGGGACATGGTAAAATGAAATATATAGCAGTATGGATTAAAATTTATTATAGTGTGGCTGCTAAGGATATATGGGAAGAGATTAAACAAAAGATAATACAAAAACTAAGAAAATGGAAGCTTTGTTATATGGATATGGATAGTAAGATCCAAGCAGTTAAAATATTTTATTCCCATTAATCTTATACACAGGTCAGACATATATTTATCAACCAGAGGACAAGTTGTGGATAGCAGTTAATAAACAGCTGAAGGACTTTATCTGGGAAGATGACAAGAGTTAAGTGGGATAAGCTAATTCTTCTAGTAGCACATGGCAGATTGGGATTATCAATTTGAAGGGTTATTTCACAGCTACACAATTAAGACTCCTATACATAGCACAAGCAGAAAGCTATAATTCAAAGTGGAAAGGGATGATAATAAAACATGGGGAAAATCAAGAAACAAGGAGAGACTGGGATTTTGGATGCAGGCCTTTAAGGAGAATATCAATAATCATGCAGAATATTATATCCATAAAGTTGCAGAAAATATTCTAAGAACTAAACCAACACAGAAATGGAGAAAGGAGATTCTGCCCATAGGAATGACTGGAATTAGGGGTACAGACAATAGGCAAGAGGGGTCTGGAATTTATTGGGGAAAACTGGCAAAGGAAGCATGGTATTGGAAGCAAATAACTAGAGAGGGAAATATGTTAGACTGGGAAGATGCCAAGAATGTATTTGTACTGCAGGTTAGAGATTTCCTTCCCTCTCAGGGACTGATATCAGAGTATAGGCAAAGAGAAAGAAATAGGGGGTCCTAAATAAAAGACCAGCACTGGTAGAGTTTTTAATAGAACCTAGAACAGAAGCTGCCATTAAAGAAAGGAATAATTAGTAGAGCATATAAAACATTGCATGATAACTATAAGAATCAATCCAAGCAGGTTAGAAAGGATTGGAAAGAGAGACTGGATAAGCAATTAAAAAACACAATGGGAAGATATATGTATGTCTCCCAAACATGCAACAAAATATAGAAGATGTAGGATTTTTGCCTGGAAATGTTTACATAGATATTTTACACCATGAGTAGACTCCAGAGAATATTTCCTCAGGCAGACAGTAAATGTTGGAGATGTGAAGGGGATGAAAGATGTAATTGGGAACATATTTTCTGGGAGTATGGTGAATTGGCAGACTTTAAGGATTCCCTGTGGGATTGATTGTCGGAGATTCTAAGCGGGCAGATTGGTCTGATGGGGTTAGATGATTTTTCTGAGCTATGATACAGAATCGAATTGCTAGACATGGTAAGGCCTTGCTATGCGTAATAATTGTGGCTGACAAAAAAGCAATTACTAGAAAATGGAAATCAAAATCTAATCCAACTATACTGGAAGTAGTGAATATGGTAACAGAGATAAAACAACTGAAAATGAGATCTTTAGAAAAGGATAGGATCAAACTACATCGGAAAAATGGGAATTGGGTGAACAATACATACAATGGAGGAATGATGTCTAAAGGGGGCATGACTTAAATGAGCTATATAATGTCTGAGTAAGAAAGCTTGGGTAGATTATAAATAATGTATAATGTTTGCATCTGAGAGTATGTCAATATGGTTTGTGATGCATAATGCTTGTGACTAGGATTATGTTGGTGTGATTTGTTTTCATTTACATAAATGTATGATTGCCTATGTAGTAAGTGATGGTTTAATAAAGATGTTGCTTGTTAAAAAAAAGTCAAGAATTGAATAATGTATATAATATTGCTTAGGATATTTGATATATAGCAATATATGTGAAGTATAATGTTTATGTTAATATAGTTTGATTACTTTGATATGAATGTAAACTTGAATATGTCACAACTGATAATTCAAAAAAGGTGTATGGAAAAAAAAGGAATACCAGGGTTTGTGTATATTGTGCCAGCTTTCCCATCACCTTCTTAGGTCAAAGGTGATAGACCCTTCTTACCTGCACATGGTGGGGCTTCATCAGCCAGGAGCATTGCTGTTCCCACTAGTCAAATTGCCATGGGGGATAGGTAGGTTAACCACAGGCAAATATCAGAGGTGTAAGGGGAGTTGCTAGACTGGTTCCCTGGTGCCCACACTGGCCACTTGGATAGGGTTTTTTTGCAAATTGCAGAGCCACATCCCTGCCCCCCCCCCAAATGGCAGCTTCATCTGAGACAGGGCTCAGCAGTGATGGAGCCAAAGGTGGTGTGTAAACTTGTACTGGATATAGCATGGGTAAGACAGTAGAGAAGCCATACCCACTCTATCTCAAATCCCAATATCTCCCCTCTTTGTGAGCCATTTGCCTTCTCTTTTTTGTCATCAAATCCTCCATGTTGCCATGGTCTTCCCTTTGTATTCTGTCTAAAACGACAGTGTCATCTCACTTACTCAGTGTGTTAACACCTACCTTGACCCCCTTGTATGTGTTCTGAGTTTGTTCATTTGCCACTGCTAACTTCAACCTTCCCCAACAGACATGGTTTAAAAATACTCTTCCGTTGCTTCCCACATCATATTCATTCCTTTCCTGATTCCTGTATGAATTCCCCTCTGCTTGCATTCACTTGTTCTTAGTGCCCTATACTCCCATTTCTACCCATTAGTATAGTCACAAAATAGAATTAAAAGTGTGCAGTAGGCCCTTTAAGGCCAACAGCTCCTCTTCTCATCTTAGAATTTTAGTGTGGTAGTTGTGCTCATCACATTACATGGCCATTGCCTCAGCTTTCACTGCAGCTTTCTCTCCCTCACTGTAGGACCTCAACTGTCTGTGGGTGAGATTGTCAATTAGCTGCTGTTTCAACTCTGAATTTTTACAGTATTTATTAATGAGCTCAAAGCATTATTGCTCCAAAAATGTAAACAGTTGCTGGCTTACTGCCATTGCAGTGAAAAACTTTCTGAACCCCAGGGACAATCTTTTCATAACTCACTCAGTGATCCAAGTAACTCCAAATTCTTATAACTGTATCCCCCTATAGTAAGTGTGCTGATCACATAGTTGCCCTGCAGATTCCTGCTGCAAAATTTGCTAGGAAATTCTCCCTGTCAAAAGAACTTCTAGAGCTGAATTGAACTGTACTGTACAGTGAAATCGCAGATGAATTGTACTTTACAATGAAACTGATGGACCCCCACACACAAAACTTTATTTTGCTCTAATTTAAGATAATTTAACACACTAGCATATTCTACTTTCACAGAGCAAAGTTTCCCTGGTTGCAGCAATTCTCTCAACCACTAACTTTCCTGAAATACTTTTAACCTCCCCAACACTGTAACTGTGGTTGGCCCCCATCTAAGGGAATATATTGTTAAATCAGCAGCCTTCTAGTGAAGTTAACATGTCTCCCAAAAATAAATAAATAAATAAATAAATAGAATTAATATGCTGCAACTCAGCTTTGACAATCAGAATAAATATAACAAGGCTGCATGGGGATTCAATAAACTCTGTGTAGGCTTAGTGCAAAGCCTACATGGAGTTTACCTGTTTGCACAATGAGCAGCTGTGGTAATTGCGTATGCATGCCGCTCATTGTGCTTAAATGTAAATAAGCATGGTTTTGTGGCAAGCAACAGTATTGTCAACCAGGAAACCATGATATGCAATGCAAACACCTGCAGATATGTACATCTGTTTATTTATGGGCAAACTAGTTCTGCAGAATTGCACGGAAAGTCACAATGTCCACCAGGTTTTTTAATAAAACAATCTATACAGTTCTGATACATTGCATAAAAGTCTAAACAGTACAGAGTAGTCTGCAGACCTGTTTCAGGCATAATGAATAATGTTTTTGCAACTGATTAGAAAGGGTACATAGACTGCATTAGAAATAATTATTCAGGGGAAGTGTGTGTATTCAAAAGTGACACACAGATGACTTGTAGGAATGAACACATGGGAAGAGAACAGGTGAAACATGGTAATATACAGCAGATGAGGGCATGTCAATGTATGTACACCACAAAGAAAGACAGTTGTAGCATGAGCAGTATTCACATATGTACATAATACAGTACATACTGCTGTGTACACCTCCTGCATGGGTATACTTATATCATCACACAGTTATTGTATATTATGTGACTGTCACACAAGGTAACATATAAATGGAAAAAATACTTTGTGATACAAACATCCTTACATGAACAATGAAGAGGACATTTATCAATGATGGTATAAACTGTGAAAAACTGAGGGGCTGCCAACCCAGCTAGATAGAATTTTGTAAATAATTCTATGTCATTGTAAATATTATTATGATCCACAGACTTATTTTTACAAATGTAAGAAAACTAAATGTAAGAAAAATGTGTTATATGCTGAACTTCAAAAATGTAATTACAGTGCTGGAGAAAGCTGATGAGCAAATAATTTTATAACTGTGTTTGATCTCAAGCTCGGAGACATGATATCTGGAGTAAGAGATTCTTTCTATTGTTTTAAGCAAAGAAAATTACTAGGTTTCACATGTAAATTGTCTTTTATTGCTGTGACTTCCTAGCAGTGGAGAAATGTTAAATTTTAAGTTCTGTGAGCCTGTGATTTCTGAACTCTGTAATGTCTTTGTGTTGAGTTAACAAGTGTTGTGTGTTTTTTCTTTTTTATTATTAAATATTTTTAAACCTTTCAACTGTGGCTCTTTTGTGTAGAGATAATTTAAGCTCTAAAGTACTTGAATGTATTTGGTGATACTGTGCAAAGTCACTCCAGTAGTTTTGCTCTTCATCACGCTTACTAATTGGATAATAATAATATTACACAGTAAAATTGGACACCCTTTGGTAAGGTCCTTTATAGTAGCTGCTAGTAGTGGTTGGTGGCAGTCAGTACTACCTTGTAGTCTGGGCAGAAAGGAGGCATAGCCAAAGAACCTGTGCCAGCCTTCCCCAGGAGTGTCTGTTTGTTTATAAATCAAATCTCGAAGTGTGTGTGTGTCTGTGCGTGTGTCAATGTGTGTGTTTATGTGTATGTGTGTGTGTGTGTGTGTGTGTGTGTGTGTGTGTGTGTGTGTGTGTGTGTGTGTGTGTGTGTGTATGTGTGTGTGAGCTACTTGGGCAGGGACACAAAGCACTGGTTGAACAGACAAGGGGCTGGAGGTTTTAGCTTGACCGCTAGGCTGAGATCTGAACCCTATAGCTGTGCCAGTGAAGAGTCTTATTGGAGATCTGGAGAGAAAGAGAGAAACCAGCCATAGACAGACTGTGATTTCTGAGTGCTCTTAAGGGAAATTGTCCTTTACTGTGTGTGTACTTGTTATCCTCCCAATGTGGATGCCCCTCACTGGTGTGAGCGATGAGGATTGAGGCTCCTTGATTACTGGGCCAGGGCATGGACGTCACATATACAATAGGGGATAGGTGCATATTTTGAAGATGTGCAAAATGAGTTACCTGAATATGAATATCATATCAGCATAGGTCTCAACCAAGCAGAGCACATAGCAACAGCCTCAAGAACAACAGTAGACAGAAGCACACAATATCATGGACAATATCAAATAAGGCCACCATTAATCTCATGTCTTTGACATAACATATGTGAATGTGATCGATTATATATGGTTCTGCAAGAACACACTTGTACAAGTATTATGATTTGTCAGTAATTTATAACGGGAATCAAGCACTCCTTTCTCAAAAATTAACATCTGTCGGAGGTGTTAGGAGGGACACTGTCACACTTTTATTTGAAAGTATGATCAGTCCTGGCTAGCTGACAGGTTTGCATGGCATATATATGCCAGAATGTACACTTTCACAAATCTAACCCATGCCATCAGTTTTGTCAATCAGCTGTGAATTTACTGTGTGCATCACAGAAACATGTATGACACAAGCATCTTGTATAAGGCCTTGAAGGGGGTTCTGTACTGTCAACCTGTAATGTTTATGCACCAAAAAAAAAAAAAATACTTGGGTATTGCATATATATGCCAGAATGCACACTTTTACAAATGTAACCCATGCCATCAATGTTGTCAATCAGCTTTGAATTTACTATGTGCATCACAGAAACACATATCATGCATGCATCTTGTATACCACCTTGAAGGGGGTTCTCTCCTGTCAACATCTAATGATTAGTCAGCAAAAAATACTTAGGTATGGTCGATAAGATGTGTGGGAACTCACTATGGCAAAAGAGGTACAACTGAGTAACTCGTCCTTGGAAGATATTTTGGAGGTACATGCAAAAGGGTACATTGTTCTCAATTAGTGGTGTGCTGAGGGCTGAGAACAATAGAACTATAATGCCCTTTGATATTGTTGTCCCACACATGCAGAGGAGTTGTGCCACATACAAGGAAGTGGTCCCCACTGTGGACACATGCTGGGGGATGTTCCATATGCCATCAACCCCAATACACATGACATACCACTTGGTCTGCTGATAGGAGTGTGCTGTCTATATTATTATTATCTCATTTTTCTTCATCTACCATGTCTGCTTGGCAGTGGCAGTAATCCTTTGTGTGTTGATATTGTCTGCATTATTCTAATATCACACTTGGATTCAATGATTGTCCACAATTTGCAGTCACTTAGAAAGCTGCTTGAGGAAAGGATGTGTAAGTCTGTTTTGAGATCTGAGACTTAAATAATGAACAGGAAAGGGCCTAGCACAGATATCTGAGGCACAGACACGGTCCCCCCAGTCAGAAGGATGCATGTTGCTGTGCACCCTTTTTATGGGAACATAGGCTGTATGGAGGCTGTGTTGAAGTACAGATTGAACTGTGTCTGGTAGGTCAGGTTTTAATTCATGCTATAGGCAACATGTGATGTTGTCAGGGCCCCTTAATTCTGTGTTATTAGCTGTAGAGAGTACACAGATGAACTGCCCTCCTGAGAATAAAAACTGAGTAATGTTTGCATATATACTTTGATGGCCAGTGGCAACAGGGGTTGACGTGAGAGACATAATATCAGCTAGTGGATTATCTATTTTGTCAGGTTGGGTATGTTTGGTGGCATCTGCATGCAGATCTGGGCTTAGTTGTGTATTGAGATCTGGGCTTAGTTGTGTATTACCCTTAACATTTTACATTTATTGTAATAAATGGTTGGTGAGGACTCCAAATACAACCTGGTCATTCACCACATTCCACACACTGGTACTTTTCACTTAGTCATACAACTGTACCAATGTCACATATTTGCATCAATTGCACAACATATGCCTATATATGTGCTTCCTGGGAAAGCTGAATTTGAGTGGCTTGATGCCATATAAGGATACATTACAGATCAGTTGTTTGTGGCTCATGCAGAACATTTCCTGACACAAATGTAAAAAGTCACACAGTGGTGCTGCTGACTACCTCAATAATCCTTGGGAATTGCAACACAACTGCACATACAGTGAATTCCCCCAAGGTTGCAATTGAATCAAAACATGTGATACATTGTTGTATATATCATAGCATAACAACATCTGTATGAAGCAAGACTTATATGCCCATGTAATCAATATGAATTTATATTGATGTCTGTCACAGAAGATTTAATGATGGCATGTAGACCTGTAAACATGTGACATACTGCAAATGTCACTGTGATGATGGAATGTGAAATGTGTAAAAGGTTGATCTACTCGACTACAGCAACACATGCCCTAATATGCCAACAATATAGATACAAGTGTATCATACCATGTCAACAGTTCTCAGGAGGCATATCGCTACAGATGTTACAGATGGAGCATATAATGAAATGGCAGCAATGGTCATCAATATGTTAGCTCACATCACAGACTGTAATACCCTCTTGTAGCTATACTGTACATCTACACCTTAATATAGCACATATCAATGATAGCAACATTGACATGTCAACTGTTCATGGGGTCATAGGACATTATTAGTCTAAAGGCCAACATCACATACAATTCTAGCCATTATTATACCATTTAAAACAAACTCCTAGCCATTATTATGCCATTTGAAACAAATTCACAATATCTATATTATGGAAGATAGTAAGACTATTGTGTGTATGTGTATATTTGTTGGATGGCATTACATCCTGCCACTGTCCATATGGGACATGTGCACCACACCATGACAGAATTAGCAATCACACATACAGTGGTCTGGAGATGGCTTACAGGACTCTGCTTCCTGATGTGTGTATGCATATTTGGCATAAGAACATCATCCATCCCTCTGCAAGAAGGATGTCATGTAGCCAGAGAAAACAGGAGGATGGTGGGTGCATGGAGCAATGTGAAAGCTTCCCCTAAGTGGTAGTGAAATGAAGGGAGATTCCAAGGATTATACAGTGAGCATAATGTACCACCAACCACATACACGCAGCAGTAGACTGGGCCTGATTTGAACATTACACAATTGTAGGTATAGAATATGAATGAAATGCAATGTAACAGTAGCAGCACCATGTATGTCTAACTGCAACACTGTCATGTTGCACTTTACGGAGTATGATATCATCACTGTATGCTGAGGAGAACATGTTGGGTGGATTGCATGACATAGATGTGGAGTCACATCCCTGTGGAAAATTGTCAAAAGTAATATTTGTATGTATGGACACTCAAGCTGCCTACTGTCAGAATGGAACCCTTAAATGTGTAGGTAAAGTAGCTTCCGAACACAGTAGTTAACAGTACTGTTACAACACAGGTTTGTCTTGAATACTGTCAGAATGCATTTTATACAGGTTGATATCATCAGTGTATGCTGCAAAAAGATGTTCAGAAGTGTGTCTGACATAGCTGTGGACTCACATATCATTCACAAATTGTCAATATAGTGATTGTTGAATGCACACATAGTTGACTGCAGTGAGAATAGCACCTCTACCTATTTACAAAGCAGAGTACTTAACACAAGTGCCATAGCACAGGTCTGGCTTTTATAGTATCTGACAACATTTTATAGCTGATGACATCAGCAGTGTCTGGTGAGAAGATGGTAATAGCAGTGTCTCACATGCAGGTATAAAATGTTCTCTTGAATGTCAACCAAGTGAACACACTCACACACGCGCACACACACACACACACACACACACACACACACACACACACACACACACACACACACACACACACACACACAAACCAAATGACCACGGTGAAAATAAAACCCCTACTAATTATTTACAAATCTCAGTACTTAACACAAGCACCATAGCACTGGCTTTTATAGCACCAGACATTTTATAGCTGATGACATCAGCAGTGTCTGGTGAGAAAAATATGATATCAGTGTCTCACATGCTGATGTAAATTTTTATCTCAAATGTCAACCAAGTGAACACACACATGCAGACCACAGTTGGCTCCAGTGAGATTAGAACCCCTACCCAACTAAGTCCACCAGTTAGAGAACTCGATATTTGATGCAAATGTCACAGCACAAGTCCGACTTTTAGAATGCTTTTGGATGATTTATAGTGGATGACATGTTTTGGAGAAAATGTTGGGAGCAATGAATGAAATGGATGTGTTGGCGTGTAAAACTGTCAAAATATTTGTACTCCATGGGACTGTAAGAAACACAGTTATGCTCATCTGAATACACACATACCCCAGTGAGATTTGAACCCCTACCTAACTAGTACACTGACTAGAGAACTCCAAACTTAACACATGCATCATGGTAAAAGTCTGGGGAGGCCTGAATGAAATGAATGTGTAGTCATGTACAACTGTCAAAATATTTGTACTCCATGGGATTGTGTTGGTGACTACAGAATACATAGTTATGCTTATCTGACTAGACACACACACACCAGTTAACTGAAGTGAGATTTGAGCCACTACCTTACTAAGTACACAGAACTTAGTATTTAATGCAAGCACCACAGTATAAACATGACGTTTGCAATGCTGTTGGAAATTTATAGAGGATGACATCATCACTGGATGTTTGAGAGGAGATGTTGGAAGGCCTGAATAAAATGGATGTGTAGTCATGTGCAACTGTCAAAAATATGTGCATTTCATGGGATTGTATTGCTGACTGTAGGATACACAGTTACACTCTTCTGACTAGACACACACACACACACACACACACACACACACACACACACACACACACACACACACACACACACACACACACACTTGACAACAGTGAGATTAGAACCTCTACGTAACTAAGTACACTGATCTGAGAATACAGTATTTAATGCAAGCACCACAACACAAGCCTGTTTGGTTGATGATGCTGCTGGACAATTTATAGTGCATGACATCATCACTGGATATTAGGGAAATGTTGGAAGATGTATATGAAATGAATAGATAGATAGCCATGTATGGCTGTCAAAATATTAAAGTTCTGCATGTCACTGGATTCATGATAGGATACAGTCTGATGTTCTTCTGTCTATGCACACATATTTACACATAAGTAGAGATACACACATAATGTGGCTGCTGTGCTAATCTATCACACATGTAATAATTTAGTCCACATCTGCAAAACCCAGTAAGTGATAATTGCAACACCAGTAAATTATGTATTTGCCTTGCCAGATTTTTCTTTATAGATGATGCCATAATCATATCCTGTTATGAGAGTGGTGTGCAAAGTATGGTTTACCTTTGATACATTGAAAATCAACTTTCCAAACAGCCAGTTGGGTGAAGCGAAAAGCCGAATCTGGATTGTCTAACATCTCTGAAGTTCAAAACTCAGCAAATCGAACAGAAGATTCACTGAGTTTTGAACTCAGATGTTGAACACACAATGCAATGCATGGAGGCAAGCCCCCTGCACCCCCCACACCCCCCTACTTTAATATTCTAACTCTGAGGTCTCACTACAGTGGGGAAGGGATCCATTTCCTAATCCCCACTATAGTGCACTCCGCACCCACAATGCTGAATCTGCAATGAGCGAATGTTAATGTGCATTCGCTCATTGCACATTCGATGCATTTCTTTTAGCTAACTGTGAAATTGAAAACGTACTTCCGCCCAACTGTCTTTCGAAAAGTTGCATTTCAACGTTTCAAAGGTAAACCGTAGTATTTCCTGTTGTGTTCCAAATGTGCAGGTATACCTTAAGAGACAGCTTTACAAACTACATGCAAACAGCTGTTAGGAATGCATGTAGCAGAAATGAGACATTTTTCCCAGTATACTGTGTACATTGCACACTTAAATTGCCCCCATAAAGACACACACATTTATTGTGATTATATCTGAGTGTTCATATTTGTGAATAATTGCTGTCCACATTTGCATAAGTATTAGACAATCTGAATGTGTATTGTCAGTATAAAGATGTGCATGGTATGTAGCAAAGCATTTTTGCTATTTATTTCTGTAGTGTAGTTGATATTTAATAACAGGGCGGCCACGGTGGTGCAATGGTTAGCGTTTTCGCCTCACAGCAAGAGGTTCTCCGGTTCAATCCTTGGCTGGGGTGCCTTCTGTGTGGAGTCTGCGTGTCCTCCCTGTGGTTGCGTGGGTTTCCTCTGGGTACTCCGTTTCCTCCCACATCCCAAAGACATGCTGTAGGTGGATTGGACACTCTAAATTGGCCCTAGGTGTGTGTGTGTGTGTGTGTGTGTGTGTGTGTGTGTGTGTGTGTGTGTGTGTGTGTGTGTGTGTGTGTGTGTGTGTGTGTGTCTCCTGTGGAAGGTTAGACGCCAGGCTGACAACTTGACACCATAAAACTCCACTACCAATCATGAGTGGACAAGTGATCCACTGTGGTGACCACTAACTGGGAAAAGCCGAAAGAAAAAGAAGAATTTGATATTTGTAACAAGTTCCGAGACACCAAGTTTCAAGTTCATGGGAGTAGGTAACACATGACTACAATGTAAGTATACGGTCAGTCATTAAAAAGCACCCTCCCTTTGGTTGTGTTTTTATATGCACTTTAATGGGATGAAGACTAACTGGGCAGTTAACATAAGTAATACATGCTAAGGATCACTTTCCATAGTGCACCACTGAGCAGCTGGTTTGCACATTTGATGGCAAAGTGTTTGCACTTACGAGGTAAGCATATAACATATAAAGAACTCCTATATGAACTTGAGAAGCCCTTATCCATACTGGCTATGGTAGACACAGCTAACATATAATGTGGTGTTGACATATAATTTATATCAGAAATGTGTCATAAATTATATAACCTTAAAAAAGTATTTATACTGCTTTGCCCATTTGTGCATAGTTATGCAATGACCAAATACAGACCTCTGCTTTATTGATAAAATTATGAATTAGATTGGTGTGCTTTCTTCCATGTAAATACACAAAGCAGAGAGGCATGGTAGTCAGCACTTTGGATAGTATTGAGTGCAAGAAACACACTTGCTACCAGCTGACTCTCTAGCAGCTGGTGTGAGAGCACCAAGTTCTTATTTTGAGCCCAGATGATACAGGATTTGGATCCAGCTCTATCTAATATTTTTAAATCTGTATCAATGGTGTAATTAAATAATTACAACTGATTATTATTTTAAATGCAAGAGGGAATGAGTACAGTGAAGTACTGTATAAAACACAAACAGTACTCAAGTGATTTATTTCAACAGTACATGTATGGAGTTACATATTGATACAATCATCAGAATAAATAAATAGTTTTTTAAATGACATTTTTAAAATAAGTGCTTTTATTCTACTTTAACAGTGTGTTTCCTTAATGCAGCAGATTTAAGCAGCTTTGCACAGAAGTGACTGTACCATGCCATTGGACAGAAATAGCCATTCACCATTGCTTGGCATTGGTGCATGATGCAAAACACCATGCAAACGAATAGGACAAAAAAGTAGAAGGCTTCATTGGGGATTTATTATTTAAGTGTGTGGTGTGTGATTCTATTTTTGGCCAGATTAAAGGTGTTAAAATGAGGTAGATAGAAAAATAGTGAAATAGGGGGCAACCAGGGGGAAGAACAAAGGGAAAGCAATATTGGAATATGCAGGAGAGAGGTAGGAAAGAACCAAAGCTATCCACTTCTTTAGCAATTTAAAATTAATATGTATAGAATATTGCCTGAATTTGGATGGTCACCTCAACAAAGATGGGTGGCAGCAATGAAGTCATGTTGTATAGCTAATTGGGCTGAATCAAGTGTGTCAAGAACAGACATTTGTGAAGTGGAGAGCTATATATGGGACAATATTTTTGGGACTGGTGCCCATTTATGAGTTTTTATTTCAGTAAGAGAGGAATGTTGGGTAAGAGACATAGGTATTTCTGGATCAGCTAAGTAGGGTAGGTAAGGAAGTGGATACAGGCAAACAGAACAAAGACAAGACACAGGAATGGTGAGGGACACAACAGGTTGGGGACACCATGACTGGTAACAGAGAGGGGACATCGGATACCCATCCTTGTCAAACATGGGGACAGTGAGAATCTAGTCCTCACCTACAAAACTGTCATCACCATCCCCTTACTCCACTGTCTGTTAGAGTGGTGTGCAAAGTTTGGATGTAGTATTGGTTTACCTTTCTTTTTGTACCATTACAGAGAACATCCTCTCCATTTGGCAGAGACATGCACCAACTGTGCTCTCCACTACTCAGGAACCATGCTTGGCATCTCATGGCAGGTGAAAATATCCCCACCTCTACCAATATTTCTGAAGACTATCACTAAACCAGCTAGCAGGGTAATACTACCTGATGTGGAGGGCCCAGGTAGTGCAGAGGCAGCAGAGGCAGCACTGCCAGGTTGGGTCCCAGATGTTCTGCACATTGGTGCAGGAGGTGGTGGAGAAGGGCATGCTGAGCAACAGCGGTTGGCTTATCTCTCTGTGCTGCAATGCATTTTGTGAGTTGTCAGAAACTGATGACATCAACATGTTGTAACCATACATATAAAAATAAAAAAGAGATGGAGTAAGAGAAAATAAGAGACAATTAGTGCCATCACATGTGGCATAGAATATATTAGTCCAATAGAAATAATTTATTTCTAACTTTACATTTAAGTATACTTTTTAACTGCAAACTATAACTGATGATTGCTTCATGTATTCCTTGCAATGTGCATATATACTGCACATATGCTTGATCAAATAAAACAGATTAGGTTAACAGCATGACATGTATGCCAATTTTGTTGAAATTATTATATAATATTTTAAGTGATGTGGCTATACATTTGTTACTTTTGGGATTTGAACCAGCAACATCTGAACACAGTATTACCATTGACTCCTGCAGTTGGCTTGTGCTACAGACTGAAGCATGCATGCTTGTTTTTACAGTTAAGATAAGCATGCTACATTTGCTACTACTGTATAGAAGCACAATACATTAGATAAAATAATAGTTATGTTGTGCTGCATATGTACCCGCTTTTCCATAAGTCTTTCTAAATGCTCAGCATGGGTGTCCCTGTTTGCAGCTATCTCCTGGATGGCTGTAGAATGAGAAGGAGAGAACAAGAGAAGAGCATTATGCATACAGTCTTACCTATATACAGCTTTCTATCAAATTTTAATTATCTTTATTTGTGTAGTTAAACCACTGTGAGATGTCAGCAGTCCTAAACTCATCTAGCCACTGGTTGAGTGTATCCTGCTTGCCCCTTTTGAGGTCACTAAAGTGGTGCCTGCATTGATCTCTAGTGTGTGAAATGCCTGTCACACAGGAGACAGCCTTTTCAGACTATTCCAACCTGCAGATTTGTGCTGATACCTGGTATAGTCCCCCTGCAGCAGCCTTCAGCTATGGAGTTTACAAGCAGTCCAATAAAAATTCTGGACTCCTCCACACCCCACCTTTGAGCCCTAAATTAGGCACCTTCCCTTCTAGCTCCAGAAATGTCCACTCAAGGCAAACAGCAACAGTTAATAGTGGCTTCCCACCAATTAGTGTTATTGTGTTTAATGCTAGTATGCAAACCCAAACAACAGTGCCATCCAAGTTTGTGCAATTTTAAGAGTAAAGTTAGCATTAGTTTTTGGTTTGGATGCTGCTATACCTGTTAGTTGATTAAACTTGGCAGACATGTATTGAAGGTATTTTATGACCTAATACATTTTTGTGTGGCTTTACACACTGATAAAAGTAATTTGTATAACGTGGGATTCAAACATATGCAACATAGACAAAGCAGACTTTCACACAAGTGATTTTTCTTCCTTGCCACAGAAGTGATTTTTGAGATGCTCATTAATTATATGTAAATACAGTTGATGGAGTGAGGGGTGAACCATGTATGTGTGTGATGTGACAAGGTTTGGTTTATACAGTCATGTGTGTATGAGTATCACTGAAGTCTGAAGTCTATACAAGGCCAGAAAAGACAATTATAATTACAGAAACATAATTGTCTGTATTAAGCACTAGTAGTTTGAACAGCCCACATCTGAGGCAGTGATTTTTAAAACAAAAACATATGGTGGAGCATTAATGTGCTGTGTTCCTGTGGAATAAAGTGAAGTGAAGTGTGCTGAGCCGTCCATGAGTTTTTTTCACAATTTTCTAAGCTTGCCCTGCTCAGGGCTTTATTGTTTTGTCTGAAAAGCTGCTTCATTTTGTGGATTACTTATTTCAGTGAAATGTAAATGCCCTGTATTGTCAATGACACAGGGGTGTTAGCCTTCTAACATGGCCCATAGACACCTAGAGGATTGCTGGGCACTTGTAGAGGTGACTGGCAATTGTATAGAAATGACTTTCCTATTGTAAATGTGTACACATTTTGTGAGAATTGTTTTGGAAAACACTTGTAACAATTGACTGATTTGTTATTCCCCGCTTGGTACAAACTGTCATTTGCCTGTTTTGGGATGGGGAGCCATAAATCAAAAACTTTTTTTAAAGAGATTTGCTTGTGTTGTTCCTTGTTTTGGACAAACCTTGCTCTGTGTGTGACTGTGATATGTTACAACCATGAAAGCTTTTATATAGTAATACCTGAGTTTTGTGTTTCTCCAGTGGGTAATACTGAAAAAAATAATATGTGCATGTATAAGCAGGACTTTTATTTATGTGTAATATCCTTCTATTTTTTTGTTTTATATCAGCTAGAAATGTGGCACCAAAGCATCCTAATCACTGCAACCCCCTTCAGTGATTCTAAAAATGATGTAATTGTCTAAGCATTTAGGCAACACAGTGCCTTTCAGCTTGATAGAGAATGTGGGGATATGTCTGGAAGAATTCCGATTTTGAACCAGATAATGAACAATGTCAATGTTTTAAGGAGGCACAGCGGGACTTATGATCAGATGCATCATAGGGCCACTGATATAATTTCATCAGTCTGGAAGAGAACAGCTACAGTGGCCTGTGGACAGCTAGACATGAACAATCGCTGAAGGAGTACCTGCACTAGTTGCTACAGAGCCATCACTAACACCAAATGAAGAGCTCCAGTCCACTGTTAGCAATCCCTTGAGTTCAGTGGAAAGTGCACAACAGCATGTGATTGATATTAGTGCTGTTGTTTCAGGGAGGGCAAGTATGTCCCAGGATGAGCTTCTAGGTAAGCTTACAAATGTCAGTTTTTAACATTTTCTTCTATAGTAAAATATTGAAAGCAATAGTTCAGATGTTTTATTTTTTGAGGGGGTGGGTCTATTGATAAATTGATACAATTAACAACACATTCTGGTTCATTACACATGGGCTTTGAGTGGAAGTGTCAGACAAGTTTCAGTTAAAGGTATTGTTAATGGACATATACAAGCAAAAAAAAAAAATAAAAAATAGCCCAACACTGTTTACTGAAATTCTGATGATGGTGTCCTTACCTTTTGCTTCACTTCTTTCAAGACCATCTTCCTTTGCAAGTGTGGAGTCATCTGCACATGGCAAACCAAACATTTTTATTTGAGTATTGATGAGCAATTGACAGAAATATGCATTTATCCATATTTGCAAGGTGGGACCGAGTGTGTGTGTGTGTGTGTGTGTGTGTGTGTGTGTGTGTGTGTGTGTGTGTGTGTGTGTATGTGTGTGTGTATTGCTGTGCCATCTGTAATAGTGGCACCAGTGTTAGTTTGTTGGCATATATTAAACTGTAGTGCTGGGATTATTTTCTTTTCTGTGTTTGTTGCTTATTATCACAGGTGATCCTGACAGTGTTAGTGTTGGACTCTTACCACCTGATATCAGAGTATCAGTAGACTCTGATGGTGTCAAACAGAGGCACAATCAGGGGATGCAGAGGTTGAATCTGACACTGAGGTTGAAATTCAACCATCCCTTCTATTTCCATCAGACACAGCAAGTAGGCCTACACATATCTATTCCAGTGAGCTCTCAGATATTGGACAGGTAGAAAGTGAGACACTTGATCAGGGTAGGGTGGTTACTGTAGCTTCACTGCCAGTTGACTCTGGCAATAGCCAAAGTGTGGGAAAGGTGCCACACAGGAAGGTTGTTAAGGGTTCTTGGAGGAGGCCCACTGTCCACCCTACACCTGATCCTGCTGTGTCTTTCTGTGCCACTAGACATCTTTAGGGATGTCTTGAAGGCACAGGCCCATTCCAATAGGGCCTCTGAGGAAATTCTTATGGCTGTAGATGTGGTATAGGCTGACGTGTGTGATTCAGATGACTGACACATTGAAAAGGGGAGTATCTGTGATAGAACATCTGCTGTGAGGGGGTTGGCGATTCCCATGGTCAGATGTGCTGCCGCTCTTAACATGCTTGATGTCTGGATTAGCTGTCCTCATGAGTACGCCCAGAAAACAACACAAATAGGTGTGGCACCTTAATCACTGATGGATCAGTGGAAGTAGTGTCACTATGGGGCATGATTAGGCATGGCCATGTTGACTAACCTCAGATGATGATGCTGACCTATATCATGTGGATGCTGTCCCCCATCCAGCAGATGTTCCATCACAAACACTGCCTGTTCCATCTTGTCATTCATCCAGTCCATTGAATCGGCCAAATTGCAGAGGCAGTCGCATGTCAGTGTGTACCACATCTACAACCCTAAGCATGCCCTCAGAGGCCCTAACAAAACATGCTTGCACCTCCATAATGGCCCTAAACATACATCAAGTGGCACTTAAAGACACACCAGGATCAGGTGGAAGGTGTACAACAGGTCTCCTCCAAGCACCCCTAACAACACTCCTGGGTTGCACCTCACCCACACTTAGGCTACCACTGGAGTCAAACCACACTACTATGATCAAGTGTGTCACCCTCCACATGTCTAATAGCTGAGGGTTTAGTGGAATAGGTATGCTTAGGTCTACTGATTGTATCCAAGGGAAATACAGGGGATGGCTGAATGTCAACCTCAGTGTCAGATTCATCCTCTGCACTCCCCAACTATGCCTCTGTTGGGCCACCATCATCATCAGAGTCTGCGGATACTCTGACATCCGGTGGTAAGAGTTCCCACATTTCCATTGTCAGGATCACCTGTGATAATAAGCAGCACCAACTCAGCACAGATCCTCGTGGTGGCCTGCAGAGTGATCCAAGCAGCAGAGAGCTAAAAGAGTGACTTTCTACCAGATATAAGTATTTTTTGTGGCTTTCCCACTGTTATTAAGCTAGCGACTGCATTTCGCCTGTTTTACTGCTACTTTAAGTGATTTCTGCATTTTACACTGTTTATTGCACTTTAAGTTACTAATTGTTGCAAATTGTTTCTGTAGGCTACACACTAAAGTGTGCTAGCCGATTTACAGCATTTATAGCATTTACTGTCTGTTTTTTTCCTTATCTCTGTAATAAAACAAAAAAATCTCTTGTTTTCCCGCCTTACTGAACTAGAGTAGTCCAGTTTCAGAGTTGCTGATCCATGGGCTTTGTTTTTAGTTCCTGTTACTGATCCATTGCCTTATTAGGAAGGAGGGAAGTTTCTTTGCTTACCAGTGGGAGTGGGAAGCACTGAGCAGCCTTTTTGTCCGAATTGGTGAAGTTTCAGCCAGAAACTAGTAGTCCATTGGTCGTTTTGGGCCAATTCCTAGCTCCTTTCAGCCCCCTGCTATAAAACACGCTAAACACGCGTTTTCCAGCTTGTACCAACTCAGCACAGATCCTCGTGGTAGCCTGCAGAGTGATCCAAGCAGCAGAGCGCTAAAAGAGTGACTTTCTACCAGATAAAAGTATTTTTTGTGGCTTTCCCACTGTTATTAAGCTAGCGACTGCATTTCGCCTGTTTTACTGCTACTTTAAGTGATTTCTGCATTTTACACTGTTTATTGCACTTTAAGTTACTAATTGTTGCAAATTGTTTCTGTAGGCTACACACTAAAGTGCGCTAGCCGATTTACAGCATTTATAGCATTTACTGTCTGTTTTTTTCCTTATCTCTGTAATAAAACAAAAAATCTCTTGTTTTCCCGCCTTACTGAACTAGAGTAGTCCAGTTTCAGAGTTGCTGATCCCTGGGCTTTGTTTTTAGTTCCTGTTACTGATCCATTGCCTTATTAGGAAGGAGGGAAGTTTCTTTGCTTACCAGTGGGAGTGGGAAGCACTGAGTGGCCTTTTTGTCTGATTTGGTGAAGTTTCAGCCAGAAACTAGTAGTCCATTGGTCGTTTTGGGCCAATTCCTAGCTCCCTTCAGCCCCCTGCTATAAAACACGCTAAACGCGCGTTAGCGCGGAGTTGCCACTGTTGCACACAAGAGCAGCGGTGGTTAAACAAGGTTAAACTATTCGGGACATCTAAATTCCACTCTTCAAATTTTCCCTTAGAACTACCTTCCTCGAGCTGTACTGCTGATCTAACCAGCATATCCTATAACTGAAAAGTTCATCTCTACTTGATTCCCAAGTAGACTATTCTCTATCTGTAAAGCCTAGCACTTACTCCTACAGTACTTGCACCTTGATAAAGCACTCTTATTATAGATAGTACCCCACCAGCCTAAAACCCACTTCCCCCGGAGTCCTTTGAAATTCTCTTTATCTACTACTTCTAGTATGTCGAGGGATCAGTTGCTAGTGTCCTCTCCAGCTCAACTGGTGAACCTGGGAATATTGAGGCAATGTTACAATTGCCTCATGTACACAGACAATCTTCTCCTTCTCCCACAAAACACAAATACATGCGAGAGATGCAACTATACGGCCAAACTGGAGGCTGAGCTCTCTCAACATAGGACTGGCAAGACCAGACAGGAGGAGAAGGTAACCACACACAATACATACCCAGTCACACATGGTACCATCACAACTTCAAATCATACACATACTCACACAAAGACATACTCGGAGGCTCTGTTCAAAAATTTACCAAAACAGTAGGGGCCACCAAAGCAGACACCCAAATAACTACCACCTCACGACCCAACACATGCAACACATAGACCACACAGTCAGAGTGTCAAACAGTCACAGCCCTTAAGGCCAAACAAAATGCCAGACACACTTGTCATTGGTGATTCCATAGTCAGACACACTGACATCCCGCTCACCAGACTGAGTAAGGAGAAGGTCACAGTAAGCTGCCTGTCGGGCGCTAGAATCCGCCACATAACTCAAGCACTCAGGTCTCTCAACAGCAGGTACAAGTACGACTCAGTCATTGTCCACGCTGGTGTCAACGACCTGAGACGTACCTCCTTGGACTACATGAAAAGGGACATCAAGGAGCTCTCTGATTATGTAGCCCAGGCAGGTATGACCCTGACCTTGAGCAGTATCCTACCTTCACCTAGAATGATGCCACAATACAGTGATAAGATGATCAGCTTTAATAATTGGCTTAAATTCTGGTGTCATTCAAAGGGGATCCAATGTCTGTCTGCCTGGGATGACATGCTGGACAAGCCACGCTGCTTTGCAAGGGACGGCTTGCACCTGTCACCCCTGGGCTTCCGGATATTGACAAAGGCTCTTGCCACCCCCATAGTGCCTTTTTTAGGCAAGGCTCAAATTCTAAACCTACCACCCTAGAACACCAAAAAGGAAAAAAACTAAGGGTAATGCTGCTCAATGCCAGAAGTCTCAATCTCAAGATGCATGCAATCGAGGCCCTTCTCAATATGGAGAACATTGATGTCTGTGCTGTGACAGAAACCTGGTTCAAGGCTCCTGAGAGCACCCCAGCACTATCAGGTTTCACCTCATATCATGCGTTCCGGCCCCAAAATCCGGACAACACCAAGAAAGGAGGGGGGGTGTCCATATTCATAAAGGACACCCACACCTCAAGGTTGGTGGCAACGCACGATGCATCGGAGACCATCCAGGTGCAATTAACCATAGGCAAGACTGCTCTGCAATTTGTAGCATGTTACAGGCCACCCTCTCAAACTCAGGAACCTCACATGGCCTTCCTGAAAACATTGGAGGGGATAAATGTATCTCCAAACACCATCATACTAGGTGACTTCAACTACCCTAATATAGACTGGGAACACTACTCAAGCCCGAACACTCTAACCCAAAGATTCCTGGAGTTCATAAACTCAAATGCCATGGAACAACTAGTCACCATCCCCACAAGAGGAGAAAACATACTTGATCTCATCATCACGAACATGGGATCAAAATGTTCAACACCGGAAGTATACCCCTCACTGGTGAGATCAGATCATAAACTAATCTCGCTGGAGGTCCTCATCCCGCCCCACCTGAAACAAAAAGACCACAGTGAAAAACTTCTCAAAAGCTGATTTCACACTTCTAAAAACTAGTGTGGTCTCCTTTAAGGCCCCTGAGCCAGTGGTAAACATTACTCAAACCGCTGAATCACTTACAAATGCCTTCTACCAGCACCTACAGGACTGCATGGATCAGGCAATCCCAAACAAAACTAAGACTCTCTGTACCAAAGGCAAGCATCCAGTCTGGTGGACCCCAGCCATAAACAAGCTCTACAACAAAAGGAGGAAGCTACTACAAGATAGAGCAAAATCCTTGAAAGGTAAGACACCTTTGATCATTATAAGTAAAAACTAAGAGCTCTCATAAAATCATCCAAGGCAAATTTTGAGAGAAAAATCGCCAAGGACTCTAAAGACAATCATAAGGCCTTCTTTAGCTATGTTAGAAACCTAGGAGGAAATTCCCAGATATGCTCAGAATTAGTTCAAAATGATGTGAAAATTACTGAACCTACACACATTGCTAACATACTGGCTGACAGGTTCAGTGCAAACTTCTCCCTCCCCAAAAGGAGAGATATCTATTCCAGAGGATTGTAGCCCCCAAACATCTCCAACGCCCAGGTGAGAACTGCCCTCACTAAGGCAAAAAACACAGCATCCATGGGACCGGATGGTGTCCCCGGCTGTGTGCTTCATGAACTCAACGAGGAATTAAACCCACAGTTAGGACAGCTGTTTAATCTTAGCCTCACCTCAGGATACGTACCCAAGGAGTGGCGCACGGCGACTGTGGTCCCACTTCATAAGGGCGGTGCCTCCACAGACCCTGGAAATTACCACCCCATTAGCTTGACAAGCCTTATCTGCAAAGCCATGGAGAGGATCATAATGGAACTCATAAATAAAGACATAGGGAACTAGCAGACTTTGGATCCAACCCAGTTTGGCTTTGTCAAAGGCAGATCCTGCCTCTTAAACTTGGTTGACTTTTTCGAGACAGTCACCAAGGCCATTGATGAGGGAAAGGCAGTCCATACAGCCTACCTCGACCTGGCAAAGGCCTTCGACACAATACCCCACTCAGGTATCATCGAAAAACTCATCAGCTTGAATGTAAACCCATACATCACAAGATGGGTTGTAAACTGGCTAAGTGACAGAACCCACAGGGTCAGAGTTGCTGGAGCCATGTCAGACTCAAAGCCTGTCACAAGTGGTGTCCCACAGGGCTCAGTCCTGGGTCCACTCTTGTTCGGCATCTACTTTTCTGAAGTACAAGCAAACACAGGAGTGTTATGGCTGACAAAGTTTGCAGATGACTGCAAACTGGGCGCCATAGTCGAAAACACATCTGACACAGATATCCTCCAGAAGGGCCTCACAGAAACGGATAACTGGTGCCAGAGCCATGGCCTGAAGTTAAACGCCAAAAAATGCATAGTCATACCCTTTGGGAAAAACAAGGTTACCCCTAGCTACCATATAGGTGGCAATCCACTGAGCACAGAAAAAGTCATCAGGGATCTGGGGACCCAAGTTGACAGTAGCCTTTCGTTTGACACTCATGTTGCTAAAGTAGTTAGGAAAACCTTCTATATCGCCCACCTGATCATGAAGGGATTCACATCTAGATCAAGGGAGGTCATCGTCCCCCTGTACTCATCACTCATTAGACCTATGATTGACTACAATGCCCCGTTCGGAATGTATCTGACCAGACACCTGCTGCAGTTTGAAAGGCCCCAAAAGTTCCTCACCAAAAGGATAAAGGGTCTCAAAAATATGTCTTATGCTGCCCAACTGAAAGAACTCCAGCTCTATTCAGTCTCATACCGCTTGCTCAGAGGTGACCTGTGCCTGACATATAAGGCCATGTCAAACCCAGATTTGATGAATATGCTTCACCTCAAAAAATCTAGATCCCTCAGAACCACAAGGGCGGGAGACTTAAACCTTGACACGGTTATAAATAGAATGTGCTGGAGGGACAGATTCATCACCCAGAGACTCCCTATGCTGTGGAACAAAATCCCGGTACATGTGAGGCAGAGCACCTTGCTGGCCTTGTTCAAGAGGAATCTTGACCAATGGATGGGAGATCGCAGATATACCCCAGGGATTACTTCAGTGTCACTGCTTGACAGAGGCACAGAAAAATGATAGGCATAGTTTTTATTCAAACTAAAGGGGTGGCGAAAGCCACATAACTATGGGCTAGGCTTATAAATGCCCTTGGGCAGATAGCCTAGTATGAACCTATGAACCTATGAACCTAAACACATGCAAGAAATTAATACCTGCTTAGTAGAGGGGCTAGTCCTGGAAGAAATTAAACAAGGTAAGGAGGCAATTGTCACAATTGCAATAACAGAGGGGGACTGAGAATATACTAATTTTGCCTATATGTCTGTTGACAATATGTTTTAACTGAAACTTGGTAGCCATCCAAAAGCTCATGTGTAATGAACAAAAATGTGTAATTATGTCTCCTAGGTTTATCCAAAAAAGAAACATGAAGTATTAGTTAATTGTTTCTGTATTTTACTATACAACCAAATCTTATAGCTTGACATATATAAGCTTACTGGAAAATCCTCCTTACACATACTTGTCCTCCTAGAAACATCAGCACCATCAATCACATGTTGTGCAGTTTCCACCAAGCCCTCTGGATCTCTGACAGTGGACAGGAACTCTTCATTTAGTGTCAATGGTGGCTCTGTAGCAGCCCCTCCCCTTAGCTAACTGTTCACAGGCAAATGAAGCCACTCTCCTCACAGCTGATGAAATTACATCAGTGGTCCTGTAATGCACCTGATCATAAGTCCTGGTGCCCCACTATGGCATTCACATCATTAAGTATCTGGTTCCAAATTTGCATTTTGTCTGCCTCTCTCAAGCAATAATGCACCATGGTGGCAGACTGCCTACACTATTATGTCATTTTCAGTGTCATTGAAAGGGGGTTTACATGCATTTGTATACCTGGGTGCCATAATCCTATGGTACATAAAGCAGAGAAGGATACAACAGGAATATCACATAATTATATTCCTGCTCATATACACATGTATAATTTTCAACATTAAGCATTGGAGACACAAATTTCAGTTATTAAAATTGAATGTTGTGTGGTTGTACCATATTACACTAACACACAAACCAATGTTTGGTCCAGAAAAAGATTACTACTTTAGTAATGTATTATTCACTATAGAAATAACAGGATGACTAAACAATTTCAAGAGAAAACCTCTTTAAACACAGATTTTGTTTTGGCAATGTACAAATGGTACTTGGGCTTCCCCACCCCCCAAAAACATACAAATGAAAAGTTTGTGCAAACCAAGGAATAACACATAATTCAATTACTAAACATGCTTTCAACACAATTCTTGCAAAATGTGCACACATTTACATCATAAAAGTCAATTTTAAATGATTGCCAGTCACCTCTCACTATACACAGCACTCCTCTGGAAACATTTGTGGGCCATGTTAGATGAATAACACCCTGTGTCATTGGCAATATAATACATTAAATTTCACTGAAATAACATAAGAAAACTGTAAGACGACCAGTTTTAACAATAATACTTGTGATGCAAGTTAATATGTTGGCTGTCTGAAAAAGAAAATGCCTATGACAACAGTGAACAATAAGAAGTGCACACAAATAAAAAATTTATTTTCTAATGCATGTATATAAAAAATCTTTGTAACATGTTAACAAATCTACAATATATTTGAAAAATACAATCATACTTTAGCAAGATCAGAAGTGTTCTGTGTCAAAAGGAATAGCAATCTTCTATGTTCTCCAAATGCACAAGTTTCCTCCCTTCAAGTTCCCTAGCTACAATATTACCTTTCTATAGTGTAGATTCAGACTTCTGAGCACTGTGAAGATGCAAATGAAGTGTGAACTCATTCAAATTGCTGAATTCCAAACTTTTGACTTCCTGTAGCAGATGTAAATATAGTGTAGGCACTACCTCAGTGTTAGTTGTGAATGGATTGCAACTGTGATTGGCTAATGTGAGGGAGAAGGAAGACAGAACATAAATTCAGACTACCTTACCTGCATTGGATACTTTTACAAAGGTTGAAGTAACTGTAGCAAGCTTTTAAATGAAAGTGAATAGCACACAGTTCTTATGTTTGTTCACTAATAGTCAAACTCTCCTGCCTTTGCTGAAAACAGTTTTTCAATGTAATTTCTTTTATCATATATTTAAAGGATGATGATGCAAAATACCCTATAGATTGCATGTCTAAGAGTACAGCACAGATAACAGAAGAATGAACACAAGGTAAAACAGAAAACAGAGCTGCATTGGTTCAAACAATACTTGCAATTTGTTGTATGATTACACATTGCAATAAATGAGTAAGCAACATATGTACAAACAAATAAGAGTTCACAAGTGTGTATGTCTTATTAATATTGTGGAGGAAATGGGACTTGATTGTATGCACTATGATTTGCTTTCTTGCTGCAAAACTGTTTCTGTTACAAAAAGAGATAAGGCACCCCCAGTGTGTTTGGTAAGTCCATTAGTATGATAAATAAAAAACAGATTGTGTAAAAAGTCTTTAAGGTGTGTTAAAATATATGCTGTAATGTTGCTTCCTTCTTTTAATATTAATATTTGTTTGATGTATGGCTTAGCACAAATGCAGTGAAATGAACAAATAAAATTAATGGAGGTTGTTTCTATGATAAAGACAGCATAAATTAAAGCTATGAATCAAGTGTGCATGAGGCACACCTGGTAAAGCATCATTCAAGTCCTGTATTCATCTTTCAACGATGAAAAAGAATAAACATGTTGTACAAGAATAATGCATATTAAGCTTTGTCTGTCTCATTTGCATATTGCTCACATTCACTCAAAGATGGCATAATGCCAGAGACAACAAGCAGAACTTGTAAGTTTCAGAAAATATAAATTTTTATATATTTTGCCTTATATTGCACAAACACACTAAGTGGAGTTGCACGGCAGTCAGCATGCTTCCACAACACCTACAGACAATAAGCAGAAATTGTCACTTTCAAAAATATGCATTGTTATCTCTTGTGCTTTCCATCATGTAAACATGCTAAGCAGCATAGCACAGTGGTTAGCATATTTCCACACCTGCAGACTTGTCAATATCTAAAAAGATACATTGTAACATGTGGGGTCTTCTATTGTGAAAACACTCTGATCTGTATAGCATGGTGGTCATCATTCATACACAGTAATGAGTTTAAAAATATACCTAGTGGCCAGCCTTTCTTGTGGGAACTGGTGAACGTTCATGGCCCTAATAGAGGTGAGCTGGGGGTTTTAATCCAGTAAACTCCAACTTTTATTAATGCTGTTCCACTGTAATTTACATTAAAATCAACAATCTAAATATACAGAAATGACTATGTATAACAGTGGATATCATATGAATTATTTGTGTGACTGAGGGTATATTGACAGTTATGTTTTTATACTTACAAATGTCTTTTCTACCCTGGGATGGACTTCATACTTTAATGATAGGCATCTTTACATGAAATGTATATACCAGGATATTGTCAGGTCTCACAAATACATGGTTAACTACTTACACTTAAATGTGTCTATATAATTAATGAGCATGTCTGACAAATGTTTCATCTGTGGCAAGGAGGTAACAACACCTATATGGATGATTATGTCTTGTCGATTTTACATAGGGTTGAATCCCATATTGTACAAATTACTTTTATTAGTATGTAAAGCTACCAAAAAATATGTCAAGTTTTAAAAATTTATACACACCAATGCATGCTTGAAAAGTTAACTCATCTAAATAGTACATCAGTCTTCAACCCACAAACTAATACCAACTGTCACATTACCCTTCCTAATTCATAAAATGCCTTTTTTCTCTTTTTGACATTGTTGCTCTCTTCTTAACATTGAGAAAACATGGTTGGCGTGTTTGTGCAGGTTTGCACACTGACCATTGAACACAATATCATGAAATGGCAGGAAAACAATTTAACTGTTACTCTATAACCTGTGTGGAAATGGTAGGAGCAAGAAAGGAAGGTCCTCAATTTAGGGCTGAAAGACAGGGTGTAGAAGAGTCCTGAATATTCATTGGATTCCTTGTAAAGTGCCACAGCCATAGGCTATTGCAGGGGGACTATTCTGGGTCTCAACATAAATCAAAGGCTAGCAATAGTCTTGCCAATGCTATCTCTAGTGTGATTGGCATCCTGTGCACTGGAGAGCAATGCAGGCACCACTTCAATGTCCTGAAAAGGCGCAAACAGGCACTACTCAACGAGTGGCTGTATGAGTTTAGGAATGATGACATCCCATAGTTGTGTAAGTATACAGATATTAGAGATAGGAAAGACTAGCATGCATAATGCACTTCTCCTTTTTTCTCCTTCATATTTTGCAGGTGCTCAGGAGATTGCAGTGAACAGTAAATCCTGTGCTGAACATTTTGAAAGATGAAGAGAAGCAGGGGCTATGTATGCAGAATAAAATAATTATTGTGTTAAAAGTATTGCTCTTCTGTATATAATAGTAGCAAAGAAAGCATACATATCTTAACTGCAAAAATCAAGCATGCATTCTTTGTTCTGTAGCTCAAGGTAATTGTAGAAGTCAATTGTAATGGTGTGTTCAAATCCCACAGGTAACAAATATATTGTAAAATAATTTAAAAATATGGCCTAAATGCCATGTTCTTAACTTAATCTGTATTATTTGAAAATGCATATGTCCAATACATGAATATTGTAATGATTACGTGGAATGATTATCAGTCCTAATTTGTAGTTTTTAAAAAGAATAATTAATGTAAAAGTAAAATTATATTCATATTATACTAATTTATTGTATTCAATGTATGAAAGTTCAAATTATTTTTTTTCTTTTTTTGTCTCTTACCCTACTTCTTATCTCTGTCTTTTATTTATTTTTTTTTATGTGTGGTCACTCACCAATTTCTGATAACTGACAAAATGATTTCTAATACAGGGTGGTAGGCCAAGTAGTGCAGCTCAGCCTGCCACCCCTCTAAAGGCTGCCACACATAAGCCCAGCACATCTGGGATGCAACCTGGCAGTAGTGCCTTTGCAGCCCCAGCACTACCTGGTCCTCAACAGCAGGCAGCATTATCCCAGCAGCTGGTACAGTGGTATCCTCTGGGAGTATTGGTGAAGGTGGCGATTATGTCATTCACCAGGAGATGCCAGGCATGGTGCATGACACTGTAAAATGTACCATTGTTGCCCACATCATCTTGATGGAGAATCTGCTCACTGGAATGCAGGAGAAAAAAAGTCAACCACTCAAACAGTAAGCTGAGGAAGGGGATGAGGACTGTTCTGGGTGAGAACTAGATTCTCATTATCCACATGCTTGATGAGCATGGGTCTTCAATGTTCCATTCCTACCCCCAATCATGTTGTCCCCCAACATTTTGTGTCCCTCACCATCCCTGTCTCTGTCTTGTTTGTCCTGTGTGTCTGCACCTGCTTCATCACCTACCTGAAATACTCGACTATGACATACCTATGTCCCTTACCCAGCATTCTAGTCTTACTGAAATAAAATAAAAGGGGGCTTGTTCAACAAAAAATATAATCCGATTCATAGCTCTTCTCTTCACACACGTGTCTTCTTGATACATTTGATTCAGTCCAATTGGCTGTACAACATGAGCCCATTGTTGACACCCATCTTTGTTGAGGTCACAGTCCAAATTCAGACAATATTGTGTACATGTTGATTTTACACTGTTGTAGAATTGGCTAGTTATAGTTCTTTCCTAATTCCCTCTGGCAAATTCCTATATTGCTTCCCTTTTTTATTCCCCCTGCTTGCCCCCTATTTCACCACTTTCCTATCTGGCCAATTTTCACACATTTAATCTGGTCAAAAATAGAATCACACCCAACACACATCAATAATAAATCTCTAATAAAGGCCTTCACTTTTTATCCTCTGTGTTTGCTCAGAGTTTGGTATTGAAACCAATGCCAAACAACGATGACATGTTCTTTATGTCATACAGCATGGTGCATTTACCTCTGTGCAATGCTCCTTAAACTTGCTGCGCTAAAGGAGCACACAGTTAAAGCAGAGCAATGGCACTAATATTAAATATTTCCTAGCATATTTATTTGGACTGATGAATGCATAAAAATTCCAATCCATATGTGTACTATTGACATAATTCAATTTAGTAGTGTTCATTTTTACGCAGTACTTCACTGTAGTCATTCCCTCTCACATTTGCAAAAATTATAACATTTAATTATTTAATGCCATAATGAATACATATGTCAAAAAATTAGATTGACTTAAATTTGAACCCTGTATCATTTGGGCTCAAAAGAAGAACTCACTGCTGTTATACCTGCTGCCACAGAGACAGCTAGGCAGGGAGTGTTTTTTACATTCAGTATTGTCCCAAGTGCTGACTGATATACATCTCCACTTAGCGTGTTTTTGTGATGGATGGCAAACCAATAGAATGATTATTATTTTCTCAGTGAAGCAGAGACCTGTGTTTGCTCATCACTTAAATCCATGCAAAAGAGAAAAGCAGTATTGATGGTTCTTCATGTCATAAAATTTCTGACACATTTGAAATATAAACTACATTGTGAACACCATAGTATTTCTCTGCTATTTCTGCCATAGCCAATATGCATAGGTACTTCTCAAGTGCAAGCAGTAGTCATTAAATGTAAATCTCACATTCTCAAACACTTTGCCACTGCTCACACAAACCAGCTGCTTGGCGGTGAGCTATGAAAATAACTGATTGGCATGAATTGGTGTGTTTACTGCCTAGTTACTCTTCATCCAATAATAATCCATGTAAAACCAGAACAAAAGGCAAGGCATCTGTTAATGACTAAACACATATTTACTCAGACTCATCTGCGCCCTGAACCCATGACTTGAAAATGGATACGTCAGTACTATTTCCTCAATGTCAACTATATTACAGAAATAAATAGCACAACTGCATCGTTATATCATTTAAAGCTTTACACTGATAATAGACATTCAGATTGTCTTATACATGCATTAATGTGGACATCAATTCATCACAAATATGAACATGTGCATACACAGCTGCATGCATGCTGATCACAAAACATGCATGTGTCTGTGTGTGACAGTAGGTGTAATGTACATAACATATTGAGAAAAAGCTGCATATGTCTCAGTTCTGTTACATGCATTCCTGACATCTTTTTGTATCTAGTTGAGAAGCTGTCCTTTAAAGTATACTTGCAGATTGGCAACACAACAGAAAATGCAAAATCCACACTTTGCACACCGATTTCATAACAGAATGTGTTACCCCCATCATATAATGAAGATGGCATCATCTATAAACACCAGTATGACAACGCAAAAGCATACTTCAGGGATGGTGTAATTATTAACTACTATGTCCTGTGGATGGGAGCAAAATACTTACATGCCAGTTAACCTATCACAACAGCCACATTATGTGTGTGTCTCTATGCATGTGTAAGTGTGTGTGCATAATCAGAACAATATGAATCTGTATCCTGCTGTCATCAATCCAGTCCCATGCAGATAAAATATTTTTACACTTCTACTGGCCTACACAGCCATTTCATACAGGCTTCCCACCCATACAATGATGATGTCATCCACTATAAATTGACCAGCAGCAATAAGAAGGTCAGACTTGTGGGGTTGTGGCACTTGCATTAAGTGCTGAGATCTCTAGCTTGTGTAACTAATTAGGTAGTGGTTCTAATCTTGTTGCAGTCAACATATGTGTGTGTGTGTGTGTGTGTGTGTGTGTGTGTGTGTGTGTGTGTGTGTGTGTGTGTGTGTGTGTGCATGTGTAGTAAGAAGAGCATGAATCTGTATCCTACTGTCAGCAATCCAGTACCATGCAGAGCAAATATTTTGGCAGTCATACATGACTGCACAGCCATTTCATACAGGCCTCCCAAATATTCTACCAAATATACAGTGATGATTTCACCCACTATAAATTGTTCAGAAGCAGTGTAAAAGTCAGACAGTGTGTGTGTGTGTGTGTGTGTGTGTGTGTGTGTGTGTGTGTGTGTGTGTGTGTGTGTGTGTTTGTTTGTGTTTGTGTGTGTGCTTGTGTAGTAAGAAGAGCATGAATCTGTATCCTACTATCAGCAATCCATTCCCACCCCCTAGTAAGGAAACCTCCATAAAAAAACTTTTCAACAAGAGGAACGAAAACAAACTTCCAAAAAACGAAAAACTCAGGCAAGGAAAACTGCTGCACACAGGTTAATTTTGTTAAGCGCTTTTCGTCATTCATCATAGAATGACTTCTTCAGACAGATTACTAAAACAAACACTCAGCTTTTATATCATCCTTTGGCTAAGTAATTAATCAATTATCTAATTAAGCAACAAATTTACATTTAATAGAAGTAAAAACTCATAAGCAGTCTATAAGTGAAAAAGTGTATGTATAATAAATAAATAAGTTAATATAACTAACTTATCACTATGCTATTTCCTTCACTTGTAAAATACAATTCTAACAAACAATAAGAATGTACCACTATGTATGAATATAAAAAAATATATATATATGTGCATGAAAAAAATATATATGTATATATGTTGTAAGAATATTAAATTACTGAACGTATTATAATGTACAATTAATTGTACATTATAATTGTTTAATTCAGTTGCAACCTCCTGTAATTCATTGCATGTGCAATTGTGTTGCTATTCCTAAGGATTATTGAGATCCTCATCAGAACCATTGTGTGACTATCATCACTTGCGTCAGTAAATGTTTTACATGAGCCACAGCCAACTCATTTGCAATGTATCCTTCTGCTATTAGGCTACTGAAACACAGCTTTCCAGTGAAAAACATATAGTCATATGCTGTGCAGTTGATGTAATTTCATAACTTTGGTAGAGTTGTATGACTGTGTGAACAGTACCACTGTATGGCATGTGATGCATAACTAAGGATGTATTTAGAGGTATTGTCACAAGTCATCTACTTAAATAAGTGTGAAATGTTAAGCAGAACACACAGCTAAGCACAAAGCTGTTTGAGGAGGCCAACAGCCCCACTCAACAGGAGAAAATAAACAATCTGCTTGCTGACAGTTTGTCTCACATTTCAACCCTTGTCAGCACTGGCTATCAGTAAAAGTATGCATGCAAACATTATTCAGTTTATCTACTTAGGAGAGCAGGTCATCTGTGCACTCTCTAAGGCTAAAACTCAGGATCAAAGGGCACTAACATCTTCCCAGGTTGCCTATACCATGACTTACAACCTGACCTAGCAGACACACTTGGATCTCTACTTCAGCACAGCCTCCAGACAGCCTGTGTTACAGAAGCCTGTACAGCAACAGTTATCTGTCTGAACTAGGACAGGCCATCACCTTCTGCAGGGACTTATAGACCCATAATCCTCACTCTCCTCATCTGTGAAGCAGACCAATAACTCATCATGGAACTTATCAAAATGATGCAGGTAATCTTCCTACTGTGTACCAAACCCATATTTGATTTGTTAAGACTACATCATGTCTGTTAAATCTTGTTGACATCTTCAGGAAGGTCAACAAGGGCATGTATGAGGAAAAGGGTATCATCCTGCATAACTTGATCTGGCCAAGGCATTTGACACAAATCCACAGTCAGGTATTAAAGAGAAACTGTCTCAACTGGGCATAAGCACCAAAGTCACCAAGTGGTTAGACAAACAGGTTCATAGGTTCATAGGTTGGTATTAGGCTATTGGCCTTAGGGCCTATACAAGCCTAGACATAACAATTCCCTGACTATTTCTTCCCACACACAGATCACACACAGGGCACATAATGTCAAAGTGTGAAGTGACCTCTAGGTAGGACTCCATGACCAGGTTTGTACCTTAGGGTTCTGTACTATTCTGTTTCTTGTTCAGTATATAAATCTCAGAAGTCAAGACAAACATAGACATAATTTGTCTAACCAGCTTTGTGGATGACTGCAAATTCAGACAATCATTGAATCCAAGTACACTATTGATATACTACAGAATACACACAAATTATTGTTGATCGAGCCATGGAGACACACTATATGAAAAAAAGCATGACTATTTTCCTTTTGAAAGCAAATAAACCAGCTAATTACAAGCTAATTACAATTATGAGCAGACCAAGTGTTACGTGACATGGGTACTCAGGCAGATAGTAAGTGGAACTTCTACTAGCATATGACCAGAATGGTGACAGATCCCTTGTATGTAGCACATATCCTGAGTATTGTCAGGCCATCCTCATCAAAGCACATTATAGTCCCATTGGACTCATCTCTCATCAAACCAAAAATTGAGTACAATGCTCCCTTTTGCTTGTACCTTACCAGTCATCTTCCAGGGATGATTTACTCAAGTGTATCATGTTTGCCACAGTGTGCTTCCACACATCTTTTAGTTCATACATAAGTATTGTTTGTGATGCATAACCATTAGGAGTTGACAGTGAATGCTTCCCTTCAAGGTGTTATACAAGATGCATGTGTAATACATCTTGCTGTGATGCACTCAGTAAATACATAGCTCATTGACGACATTGATGGCATGGGTTGCATTCAAGGAAGTGTGGATTGTGGCATATATGTGTCATGTAAGCCCCTCAACTACCAACAAGGAGATGAAAGCAAATGAAAATGGACCAAATAACCAAACAAATGTTCACTTGGAGAACCAAATAAGGGTGCCAAGACCGCTGTGTGAAATCCAAACAGTTTATTGCAAACAACCTGAAAATTTTAACGCTGACAACTGAAAATACGTTTTCGAGCTTCTTCATCAGAAAACAAAACAGAAGTGCAACTACACTCACTCAATATATAATACCTCATTCAATTAAAATAATTGAATAATTGGGTAATAACCAATCATCCAAAAAAGGGTTGTACAATTAAAAAACCTTTTTGTATGACAATACAAATGAATGGCCATATTCAACCCACACTTATTTGTAAAATATGGTCATATACAAAATAAAACATATTCAAAAGGTTTTGAATACTTAAAATATTTAAAATATAAATACTTAAAAAGGTGTGAAAGAATAAGTATTTATAAATGTTCACATTTATAACAAACATACTGATATTCTAAGCCAAAAATGTAAATGTAATACTGCCATCTGCTGGAATTTTATAATAATTAAAGTTTGGCTGCTCTTAACTTGAGCACAGGAATAATGGATACCATATCATTTAAACCAGGGTGTTTAGTGGCATCCAAAATATTGATTGAATATGGCCATTCATTTGTATTGTCATACAAACAGTTTTTTTAATTGTTCATCCCTTTTTTTGGATGATTGGTTATTACCCAATTATTCAATTATTTTAATTGAATGAGGTATTATATATTGAGTGAGTGTAGTTGCACTCCTGTTTTGTTTTCTGATGAAGAAGCTCGAAAACGTATTTTCAGTAGTCAGCATTAAAATTTTCAGGTTGTTTGCAATAAACTGTTTGGATTTCACACAGCGGTCTTGGCTCCCTTATTTGGTTCTCCAAGCTCCTCAACTAGCCAGGATTGCTCCTAATTTAAAATACAGGTGCACCTGTGTCCCTCTTAACACCCCCCAAAAGTGGTCATTTCAGAGGAAGGTGTACTTGATTTCCCTTATAGTTTACTGACAAGTAATTTCAGGTACAAGTGTGTTCATGCAGAACATGTTAATAACTCCAATTACATATTTTTTGTCAATGACACAGATTATTGGTATTATCCTATTGTTCCTGATTGTGCATTTTTCTGTTTACTGCTGTCCATTAGCCTGTTGCTATATGTCCCAATTTGTTGAGACCTTTGCTGGCATTACACTAATATTCAAGCCACTCTTTTGCCACATCTTCCCAATATGCACATACACCCTGTTATATATACCATACTTGCAAAATGTCTCCTTCAGTGATCATTTCAGGTTGCTTATTTCGCAATCATCTCCATTGATATGTGACCTTGTCTGAGAGTCACATAAATTATGTGATGATATGACTATATCGACTCACGAGGTGTAATCAGCAGTATGTACTGTACTATGTACATATGTGATTAATGTCCATGCTACAACTGTCTTTTCTTTGGAGTGTACTTACATTGGCATGCCCTTAACTGGTGTACATTATTATGTTTCACTTGTCCTCTTACCCATTCTTCATTCTTACCATTCATGCCTGTGGCCCTTTTTAAAACATACATGTCCCAATAATGCAGTCTATATACCCTTGCTGACCATCACCAAACCTTTGTTTCAGTTTGTACTGTACTTTGCACTGAGTGCACTTTCCTATTATGTGTTAGTAATGCATTCATTGCCTTAAATTAAACCCTGGTTTTCATTGTGGCTGTATTGGTAATCCCATAGAACTACTTTGACTGTAGGCATACATGTCTGCATGTCTGAATGTGTTTGGCTGCTTTACGTGGTTACCTGGCCAGCAACACTGTTGCTGGCCACAAAATGTCACTTGTGTCCATGTAAGCACTGTGTGTTATGCATATGCAATTAGTGCTACTTCTCATGGTGCAAACACATAAACTCTGTGTAGGCTTCTTGCTAAGCATACACAGAGTTTATTGAATCTCCAGGATTACGTAGAGTATCTCAGTAGATTAAGCACCAGCACTGTAGTGTTGTAAGTTTTGAGTGTGGTTTCAAAACTCACATGTGCTTTATAGGTGGGAGAGATTGTCATAATGGCTAACATCTTTATCTCACAGATACATTTTTTTATGTTTACCTCCATTTATTGAATAGGCTTGCAACAGTCTGCAGACTGAAAGTCTAGTAATTACCTATGAAATGCACTATTGTCAAAGGAAATACAGTGGTGAAGAAAAAATAACTAACATTTTGTATGTATAAGGAATCACAAAGCATTTAGCAAAGAGAGTAGTGAATGTCATATTTAGCAATTGAAAGCAATCAGAACTGCAAAAGGATAGAAAGATAAAAATGATAAACCTTTTCATGAAAGGTAATGAAAACATCTATAAACATATGAGTGAACAACAACAACAAAAATATGTCTGACACATCAAAATTAAAGAGAAAAGGAAATGGGAAGAGAATATGGTGAATGCAATATTCTGTTCAGTTTTTATGAAAGAAGATGTGAGGCATCAAAAACAAATGTGAAAGTTATCTAGGTAGATGGTAAAGGGTAAAAATATTCATATAAGAAAAGGTACTTTACTGTAGCTAGCATAATGCAATTAACCAAAAAAAAAATTGCAGAAAGAAATACTTGCTAAACAATTCACATGCCTAATAACTGTGACAACCAGTCATTGAAGAGTAAGTAGAAAAATTGGGGCTGTTTTTCAGTAGATGTGATTTTTTTTATTATCATATTGGAAAGGAAGGAAATGGGAATAAGACATCAGGTTGAGGGGCAGTAATATAATCAACATACAAAGGAAATAAATATTGAGTATATTGTGAATGAGAGACCACAGGATCCAGATAACGCAGGATGAGTCAGTCATTTAAATAAATTATATTTAATCAGTTTGATTTTGTAGCCAAAGTAAGGAATGCAAAAATATCTGCATTTTTGGTCTGTCTAACATTTTGGAAGCAGTTTGGTACAGGTCCACATGCATACAAGTTAGCCTGATGTGGAAAGGGCAACATAGAATTTTCCATTTTTTTTGTGCATGTTAAGAACTAATTAGACAACAAACAAAGTATATCATTAAAGGAAATCAGACAGACTGGATGAAGGATAGCGCAAATAGTATACTATTCAGTTCTGGAGCCAATTTTCCTTATACTATGTAGCACTATTGTTGCAAGACAACTTAATTAACAATACTTATCTCACCAGATGAGAAGGTGTTTGCAATGGAGTCAGTATAAAATGTGATTTGGCTGGTTGAAATGAGATTTATCAAAATAATCATAACGAAAAATTACAAAAATATGAAGAAATGCAATGCATTGCTCATAGGTAACCAAAACTCATGTTGAGACACCATGTTGGTAAATAAGTTAATAATATAGCAATAACCCATGCCTGGGTGTGGGTAATGCTGGATTTACCCACGGTTGGTGTGGTTTGATCACGAGGGCGAAGCCCGAGTAGCCAAACAAAGCCAACCATGGGTAAATCCAGCATTAACCACACCCAGAAGTGGGTTATTGCTATTATACAATGACATTATTTAAGAAAAAAATAATTACTTTTCTTAAATAATGGCATTGTATAATACCTCCTTGCAGCCCTTCCGCATCTGTCTGGTATTCTGCAGCAGTTCTGATGTACTGCGCATGGTTATGCCCACGCAGTACATCTGAGCTGTGGGCAAAAGCAATGGAGAAAGCAAGATCTCTATTGCTTTTTACAAACTGTTTCACTATGTTAAATGGGTTTAACACAGCGAGACAGGTTTAAAAAAGCAACGGAGAATCTCTGTTGCTTTTTTTAAAGCTGTCTTGCTATGTTAAACTCGTTTAACATAGCGAGGCAGTGTGAAGCAACTGAGATCTTGCATTCTCCGTTGCTGTAAAAAAAGAATTATAGTAATGGAAAAAGTGCGGGCGACCGGACCTTTTTCCATTACTATAACACAGATTTACAACGTGCACGCTGCCAATCAGCATGCACGTTTTTGAATATTAATGGGGGGGTTATTGTATAATTGCAATGATACAATGTAAGAATGCACATTGAGAAGCATAACAGCAAATTAATCTTCTTGTAACAAAGATAGCCAGTAAAATTATAAAAACATTAGTTTTGTAACTGCTTCAACAAATTAGAAACAGTACTTTGAACAGTACTATATATGGTACAAGCTTTCAACCAGAAAACAAATGAAGAGAAATGATAAGCAGTTAATAAAGAGAGAGTTAAAAAAAGGATGAAGTAGGGGACATGAAAGACATGTTTATGTTTAAATGAAAACTAATGCATTCACTCATTACAGCATTATCTAAAGATGGAATACATAATAAAACAGATGCAATGATTGAACATGTTCACTCAAAAAGAGCAATACATGTCTAGAGTAGTCATCTGGAAGACAATATGAACAAAAGGATGTGGAGAGTCTCAAAACTCTGTTGACTGTATATAAATCTGCTTATTTGAAGTGTATAAAATCTATGACTGAAGGTTACAAGGAAATTCAAAATAATTGAAAAAGAAATGTAGGTAGTAGATAGACCACAGAGTGCACACAAAGAGGGTGCAAATACAGAAACTGCTTGCAAAAAGTTGATTTTTTTCATTAAAAATCAAGTATCCAGAATTATGCAAACATACACACACACACACACACACACACACACACACACACACACACACACATACACACACATCTGAGACAGAGAAGTGGGAAAATTAGACTCACCCAATTTCTATACTTTTAAAAATCAAGCACCAGTGGTATTATGATCATGTGAGTAGAGCAGAAATATTGTTGTAATGTCTTTGCCTGATCATTTTGGATATTTTTGTAGTCTGTCTAGAACATTATGTCAAATATGTAGTTCCAAATAATCTTTGTCCTGTAAACCTAGGCCTGACTGATACATGATTTTGAATGCATACTTTGATGATTTTGTCAAGGCATAAAACTAGAGTGAAAAACTGAGGTAGTATTTAAAGCTCTATTTATATTTACTGATTTTTATCCCATTAATTAAAAAAGAAAGAAAGAAGAACAAAATTATTTACTCCAGACTAATATAAAAAGGTTGAGTAAAATTAAATTAATCGTAAGGCTTCCTTAATGTCCGAAAATATTATTATCTTTCTTCAGTATATTTGTTTTTATATTACAAGAAATATTTACTGAATCAAAATAATCAATAAGATATTGATTTGTTTTGTTCTGAACTGCTGTTAGTACAAAGTGTACTGCTGGCACTTGTAAAAATGGAGACCCACTCTGTCTGATATATTATAAACTGACTGCAAGCGAACAAGATCTGCAGTTGCAAAAGTATTCCTGGCTTAGGGAATAATAAGAATAGAATAGACTAAAATGAATGCATTTTTCTGTAAAGAAAACACAAGGCATATTACAGTGAGTGTAGTTGTGATTTTTGTTTTTAATTCAAAAATGATAGGGTAGAAAATTATAAATATTGCTTAATTGGCACTACTAGGCAGTAAGTCAGAAATGATGCCACTTTTCTTCTATATTTTAGAAAAAAGGCATATATCATTTTTATGTTTCTATCAGATGTAGGTTTTCTTATTTCATTCATGGTGCAGTCATATAGGTTATTCAAGAAAAATTACATTTTAAAGTTGGGCTTTGAGAATAAACAAAAAAAACACTTGTATTTGTTATGTACAACATTCTGTTTCTTTGAGTTAACAGACATATAATGGCTAAAATAAAAAAAAACAATAATTAAACAAGGAAGAGTGTTCTTTATTGTATATTTTAAGCAACTTTTCAGTCATTTGTATTCTGCACAGTGTTTTCAGTATTATCTTCAGTTTTAAATTTAAATTTATTTTTTTATTTAACAGGGTACAAAGTAAAGCAAGTTCTTAATTGACCTGTAAAGGCTCTGGGCTTATATTTTTTAACATTTTTGAAAATGTATCTTTCATTAATCAACATTCACACATTTGAATGAAAAATGTTCATTTCTGCTCACAATCTAGAAGCTCACTACTTTTATTTTCAGTTCAGAATCATTACAATATATTATTGAAATTAGCTTAGTATCTCCATAAATAAGGCAGGGAACAAGTATTGTTCTCAATAATACTAACACCACCTTTTTTAGTTATACCCGTATACACTAATCAGATTAAAATAGACATTTGCAAGTTTAGGGAAAACAGTGTTTCACATTTCCTGAAAGATAATAGCCATGTTCAACAATGACTATGTGGGCTTATCAGTAATTTTATTATTATATTTTATGGTTTAGTATATAGCAGCAGCAGTTTTATGTCAACTGCAGCTTACCAAACCATGTGCAGGCTAAACGAAAGCCATACAAGATACAGTAGAAGATGAGGTCCCAAGCCAAATAGATGTAGATGGTTATTTACATATGTGTTTATCATACTCTGTTCTGGGTGGAGGCTTACATGTCATAGAATCTGTGTTCATATCTCTCTGTCTATCATTCTGTGTGTCCCTATGTATCATCCAAAGGGATGCATGTAACTCCAGGAAACAGTGCACTGAAACAGGAAATACAGTACCAGAATAAAGCACTAAGCCACTAACAATAACTTTTCCCAGGCATTCAATAAACTCTTAGTCAGCTTAGCACAAGGCCTACATGGAGTTTACATGTGTGTGCAGTGAACAGCAGTGCAAATCGTATATGCATGCCAAGCATGAATGCAAGCTAGGTTTCATGTTGTTGGCCAGAAAACCATGTAAGGCAGCATGAAGACATACAGAATATGTAGACAAGTTTACCTACAGGCCAATTTGCGCTTTAGAATTGCACAGACAGTCATAATTATCACCAGGCCTAAAATGAATGCAATGAATGCAGTAGTAACACATTATAGAAAAGTGTACTCAGTGCGATGTACACTACAACATGTTTTGAAATACTTTAGTAAAGGATTTGTGGTGATCATTGAGGGTACATAGAATACATTATAAATACACTACTCTGGGGAAGTGTGCATATTGAAAAGAGATACATACATGAATGGTACAAATGAAGAAAGAGGAAGAGGACATGTGAAACATGATAATATACACCAGATAAGGACATGTCAATGTACGTACACTGCAAAGGCAAGTCAGTAGCATAACATTATTCACATCTGCACATAGCACAGTATAGACTGCAGTTTATACCTTATGTATGAGTATATTTATATCATCACACATTATAGTATATTGTGTAACTGTCACACAACATTAAATCTGAATGGAGATGACTGGTTGTGACATAAACATCTGACATAATCACTGGAGAGGACATTTAGCAGGAATTGTATAGACAACAGGCATACGTGCAAATTGTGAAGGTTTGCAGAACGAGTTACTTGAAGATGACTGAAATGCCAGCATTGCTCTTAACCAATCAGGGACACAACAGCAGGTGTATGCCCAACATTATGCAGAAGCAGGCACAATCATGGACAATTTTAAAATAATACCACTATTAATCTATGACATTGACATCAAATATTTGACTCTAAGTTGCTATACATGTTCTGCAGCAGCACACTTGTACAGCTGTAATGATATGTCAGTAATCTATAAGGGGAATTCAACACACCTTCTTCAAAAATGACCACGTCTTGGAGGTGTTAAGAGGCACAGTGTTACACCTGTAGTTTAAATTAGGGGCAATCCAGGGCAGTTGGTAGATTTGCATGGCACATACTCCACAATCCACACCTTCAAGAATGTAACCCATGCCATCAATGTTTACAATGAGGTGTTTATTTACTAGGTGCATCACAGAAAGACATATTACAAACACTTCTTGTAGAACACCTTGAAAGGAAGTCTACACTGTCAGCTCCCAATGGATATGCATTACAAAAAATACTTATGTATGGCCAACAAGATGTATTGGAGCTCACTGTGCCAATGAGATACACTTGAATAAAGCATCCCTGGATGACATAGGTATTGGCCTTGTAGGTTACAGCACTTACAAACAATGCACTGGTATGATTAAATTCTCTGCACACAGCTGTGTATTGCATACATCAGCCACATGTAATAATAATGGATGTTGTCTGCAGCATCTATAAACTGATGTGTGAATTCAGAAGTGATCCATCATAATGAATGGAACAGCACTATGTGAGACTCATGGCAATGCATCAGTTATGCCCATGTGCACAGAAACTGCAGCACTGCAAAGCCTAGCTTCAGAGCATGGAAGCTGTCACTGTGATATTATGCACATACCAAACAATGCATGGAGCACACTTTCTATCAGCACATGTCAAATTCAAGACATGTGCCATATGATCACTGTCACCCTGACACTGACATGAACAATTTTAGGCTACCATCTAATCCTAACATGCATGCATATGTTTTCATGTGAAATATCAAGTGGTAATACTGACATGATGTACTGGTACGTCTATGATGCTGTACAGTCACACAATACCTGTACCAAGGATACAATTGAACTTTATAGGTTTATAGGTGCATAGGAAAGAACTACACTAAAGTCCCCAGATCCCACAAAACCTAGCCATATTTAACATGACTTACACAATTTTCAATAGCTTTGTGAACAATTTTCATACAGGGATGTGCATATGCTATGTTATCTAATGCCAATTGCCTTTATCCATGAGGGACATGGGCGCAACACCAGGAGTACAATCATAATTAACCATCCATTGATCTATGTGACACCTGAATAGGGTCAGGAAAGGATTTTGCTTTATGTGAAAGGCAAACGTGTTCTAGAGAAGGGGTAGTGTCTGAGAGATGTATCTATCTCTCTAACATGATTTATTATGTCAGAGGCTAGTTTAACATCTTTGGAACAAGTGACCATCATGCACTTTTCTTTAATGTGTAACATTGCCATCAGGGCCAGATTGGAGGGTGCTCTGTAGGCCAGACACAGATCAACACTTAGTAGTCTGCTATATATAGCAATACAGTGATAAGGCTTTAAATGTTTCTACATATGACTTTTTGTTTACACCATGTATCTTTATTGTGCAAAAACTCTGGTGTTGGTACAGCTGTTGCAGATGTGTGTTGAGGTACTTTTTTATTTATTTTATTTATTTACTTTTTTTATTTTATTTTACATTTGTTTACAGGGAAAGTCAGAGTGGACACAAGTCCTTTTTCAGTAGATGCCCGGTGAGAAAAACACCACATAAAACATTCAAGTTTAACATATAGTACAAAATCCTGTGTACACCTGACAATATACTGGTATATTTTATATCACAGCGACATGCTTAAAAAACAGTATAATAAGCTTATTTTCAGAGCCAAAGCAAGGGTGGGCTAACCTATTCATAGATAAGAAATCAATGAATGTCATTTACAAGACTTAAAATCAGAGGTAGAGATTTTCCTTATAAGTACTAATTCATTATAAACAGAGTTTGAATACAATTTTATGTTTTTGAAAGATAAGAATATGATTTATTTATTTATTTATTTATTTATTTTACATTTGTTTACCGGGAGAGTCAGACTGAACAAGAAGCCCATTTTCAGTGGAGGCCCAAGGAGAAAAGCTCCACTAAAATATAAACAGTTGACTTACTACAATACATCACATTACTAGTGCAGTTAAAATAATGCAATATGATTAAAAACAATATGCATAAAAACTGAGAAGAGAACATTAAAATGGATTTAGCTGTTATACAGAAATTTACAGTACAAACAGGTAGGTATTACAAACAGATATTAGTACAGGAATACATATTTGGTATAGTGCCAGTGTAGACATTAGGAGATTCTGAGTTTATTTCTGGGAGTACAGCATACAGCAATCAGTGAGATAAAGATACAGTAGTAAAGTCAGTGATTAGTATGCACAGGGGAGAGCTTGACTAGAAGGATATAATAGGAATAGGATAATACGGATATTTGTGTTAGGATAGCAGGGACTTAGTATGGACTAAGGAATAGTATTTGCTGTGATAGAGGGTTAGCTTGGGTCTGTGCAGTTACATTTCCAAGAGATGGCTAAGTGTGACTGAAGATGTTTTTTAAAGTTTAGCTTAAGGTTAAAAAGGTCTAATTAGGTTAAGAAAAAGAGACTACATGCAGAAGGGTGGATTGTACTCAATTGCTGGTATGATGAGGAGTGAGTATTATGGCATTATAATGTCCTTTGCCGTGGATGGCCTGCCCATACTTATGAGTTGTACCACATAGAAGGGATTTGTCACCACTGTGGACTCATGGTGGTTGATGTTCCAAATACTATCTGAGTACCCAGATCACATATCACTGGATGTACTCAATGGAATGGGCTGTCAATATTGTACTTAGCATGGGTATTTACCTTTCAAAAGGGAAAAAATATGCTTTTGTGCTCATTAAGTGTGTTTCCATGGTTCTGGCACCAGCATTTTTTTTCCATTAATAGTTTCTGCAGCATTTCAATAGTGTTCATGGATTCAGTGATTGTCCATATGTTGCAATCATCCACAAAGCTGGTAAGACAAAGGTAGTCTAAGTTTATCTTGAGTTTTAAAAAGTAAATACTGAACAAGAAAATGCACAGTACAGAATTTTGTGGTATGGCTCTGGTCACTGGCTTCTTGCTAGGGGTAAATTCACACACTTTGGCAATAGCTGTCCTGTTGTTGATCCATTTGGCTACCAACCTGGTAACACAGGTGTGTATGGCCAGTTGTGACAATTTATCTGTAATATCTGAGTGTGGATGTGTGTCACATGGCTTGGTCAGGTCTAGTTAGGTGGGATGCACAGTCTTTCCTTCATCCATGCACTTGATGACCTTCTTGACAGATTTAACAGACATGCATGTCTGTTAAATGCATGCAGTATGCATAACAAATCCAAATTGGGCTGTGCACACAGATGGCAGATTACCTGTGTGCATTTTGATATAGTCCATGATTATTATTCTTTTGATTGTCTTACAGATGAAATGAGTCAGGCTTATGGGTTTATAATTCCCAAGGTCAACTGATGGTCACCCCTTGTTCATATGGATGACTGTTGCTTTACACCCTTCTGCCAGAACATATTTTGTCTGGAGGCAGTGATTAATTAAGGACCCAAATGTATCTGCTAGGTCAGGTTGCAAGCTATTGAAAAGGCAACCTAGGATTTTGTTAGGACTCATTGATGCTACGTTTTTAGCCTTAGAGAGTACACAGATTAGTTGCTTTGTTGAGAAAACAAGCTGAGCAATGTCTGCTTTAATAATTTGGGTGATGTCCAGGGAGGATATGTGGGTGAAGTTTTATCCAAATCTGTCAGCTAGCAGATTGCCTATTTCCTATGGTTGAGTATGTGTGGTGCCATCCACAAACAGCTCTGCCCTTAGTTGTGTATTCCCCATATCATTCTGCACTTATTTAAAACATGATTTGTGTCAATAGCTCCACATACAACCTTGGATATACATCATATGCCACACAGTGGAAGTCTTCACACAGTCATACAACTTTATCTGTGTAGCATAATTACATCAATTGTGCAACATATGCATATATGTTTTTCACTAGAAAGCTGTGTGTGTGATCAGTGTAACAGCTGATGTTCAAAGTCACAGTTTCCAAGGGGCAGGAGATCGAACCAAGAGAGGTTGACCAAGTTTAGTCAAGTTGCATGGTGCACTTGACAATTTGGTAAGCGACGTGCCGAGACTGTAGAGGGAGTTCATGCTTCATTGAGGAACAGGGAATTATCTCATTTCCTCACTGCAGTGCAATCTCAGAGTTGGTATACTTAATGTGCAGGGGGTGGGGGTGCAGCCCATCACATGGGGGGTGCAGAGGGCCATAGCCCCCCTGTAAAATAGTAGAATTAACATACCTTTAAATGCAGAGTTCAACTGTATGTTACTGTGCATAGCAGGAGGTGAGTGATGTCACCTTCTGCTATGTTGAATACATTGAACCCTGGATTTCATGTATTTAGTTTTGTTGTAGTTTACTATTCGGAATTTCCGATTAAACATTATAAGTTAACATTGTATGAGATCGACCGAAGTTGATTCAAAATTCCTATAGTAAACCTTTATATATATATATATATATATATATATATATATATATATATATATATATATATATATATAGTATGTGCATGTGTGTGTATGTCTGTATGTATTTGATTGTATTACATAATGACTCTGTCCATATGTGACTTGCGCACCACCCCATGATAGGATTAGCAATCACACATTCAGTGGTATAGAGCTAGCTTGCAATGGGTCATGGAAGGACTCTGCTTCACTATGTTTGTATGCATCTTTGTGATGATGACATTCTCCAGTCTTCTGCAGAAAGGATGTTATGTGGACAAAGAGAAAAATGGTTTGTTGAATTCTTGGGGGCTATATCAAAGGCTCTTCAGAGTGGGAGTCAAATGAAAATAGATTCAACAGATTATACAAATTCCATAATACACCACCAACCACAACACAGCAGTTGACTGAGATCATATTTCAACATTAGGCCCATGTAAGTATAGATGCTGGATTCCAAACAATGTAAGACTAGTATAACCATGTATCACTGACTTTAACAGTGTCATGGTGCACTTTATAGAAGCTAAGAGTATCACTGCATAATGAGAAGAAGTTGTTTGGAGGAGTGTCTGACATAGACATGGAGTCACATCTCAGTGTAAAATTGTCTACAAAGATGAGCATACACTCAAGTTTACTCCATTGAGATTAAAACCTCTACCTATCTACAAAACATAGCACTTACACACACCACAGCACAATTATTGCTTTCACATTGTCAGACAACACTTTTCAGCAGATGACATCATCAGTGTATGGTGAGAAGAAAATGGTAGTAGGAGTGTCTCACATGCTGTTCTAAAATGTTCAGAATGTGAACTAACTGAACACAAGTGCATTAGCACAACCATTGACTGCAGTAAGACTAGAAGTCCTAACTAGCTATCTACAGAACACAGTTTTTAACTCAAGTTCCATAGCACAAGTCTAACTTTTAAAGTGTCAGACAACACTTTATAGCAGATCACATCATCAGTGTCAGGTGAAAAGAAGATGACAGCTAGAGTGTCTCACATGCTGCTCTAAAATGGTCTTACAGAATGTGAACTAACTGAACACAAGCATACATAAGTTGATCACAGTTAGACTAGAACCCTTACATTGCTATCAATAGAACACTATACTTAATACAAGCACCACAGTACAAGTCTGGCTGCCTTACTGTCAGACAACACCTTATAGCAGATGACATCATCAGTGGCTGGTGAGAACAAAATGTTGGGAGTGCTGTATGAACTTGCTGTCTAGTCATGCATGAATGTCATACTTTTTTCTCAATGAGATCTAAGTGATGTTAGTAGGGCACAGACTCATGCTGTTCTGACTACAGACACGCAAGTTGACTGGAGTAAGATTAGAACCCCTTCCTACCTATTTACAGGTCACATTACTAACTACAAGTGCCACAGCACAAGTCTTAGCTTTCTTCTGTTCCAGAATACTTTATAGCAGATGACATCATAAGTGTATGTTTGGAGGAAGATGTTGGGAGGCCAGTATGAAATGGTTATGTAGTCATATACTACTGTAAAAATTGTTGTTCTCCATGATGTTTAATTACTGACAGAAGGATATAGAATCATGCCCTTCTAATTACACACACAGGTTGACTGCAATGAAATTACAACCTTTATCTAATTAATTATACAAACTAAAAAGCACAGTACTTAATGCAAGTGCCATCACACAAGTCTGACTTGTAAACTGTTACAAAACACTTTATAGCAGATGACATAATCACTGTATTTTGGGGAGAAGATGTTGAGAGGCTTGTATGAAATGGCTGTGTAGGCATTTCTAACTAAAAAAAAATATTCTCTATGAAACTTGATTGCTGACAGTAGGCTACAGACTCATACACTTCTGTCTACACACACACACACACACACACACACACACACACACACACACACACACACACACACACACACACACTGCAATGAGATTCCTGTCTAACTAGTTACACAGGCCCGAGAAAACAGTACTTAATGCAAGCACCATGGCACAAGTCTGACTTTTACACTGTTGCAGAACACTTTATAACTGATGACATCATCAGTGTATGTTTAGGAGAAGATGTTGGGAACCCTGTATGAAATGGCCTTGTAGGCATGTACAACTGTAAACAATTTTGTTTTCTATGAGACTTGATTGTTGACAATAGGATACAGACTCATGCTCTTCTGATTCATCATACACAGAAGTTGACTGTAGTGAGATTAGTGCTGAACCCCTTTCTAATTAGTTACACAAGCTAAAGAACACAGCACTTAATGCAAGTACTATGGCACAAATCTGAATTTTATTCTGTTGCCAAACACTTTATAGCAGCTGACATCATCAGTGTATGTTTGGGAGAAGATGTTGGGAGGCCTATATGTAAAAATACTTTCCTCTCTATGAGACATGATTTATGACAGTAGGATACAGAATCATGCTCTTCTGACTATGCACCCACACACTTGTACATATAGACACACACACACACACACACACACACACACACACACACACACACACACACACACACACACACACACACACACACACACACTTTGTCCGTTGTGTTAATTGAACCCCTACCTATTTTGTTTCCATCTGCAGAACACATTAGTTAATATTTGTGCCATCACCAAAGTCTGATTTGTCCTTGCCATAGTGGTCTTTATAGACGTTGACATCATTATCATTATATGATGCAGGTAACATATCCTGTTATGAGAGTTATGTGCAAAGTGTGCATTTTGGATTTTCTGTTTTGGTTCCAGTGTGCAGATATACTTTAAAAGACAGCTTCTTAAAATATATGCAATTAGCTGTCAGGAATGCATGTTGCGAAACTGAGACATAAATGCACCTGTTTTCTCAATATGTTGTGTACATTATACACCTTCAATCACACACACACACACACACACACACACACACACACACACACACACACACACACACACACACACATATATATATATTTTTTTCTTTATGATCAGCATGGATGCAAGTGTTGCTGTATGGGTGTTCATATTTGTGATGAATTGATGTCCACAGTAAGACATGTATAAGACAATGGGCCGGATTCACGAAAGCTTGCATGGAGTGCAAGAAGAGTGTAGGAGCTCACGGAAGCAATTTGTCTTCCGTGTGATCTAGGTACAGCCAGCAGAGGCGTGCACAAGAGCTGCTAAAGCTACTCTTGCACGGACAGCATCATGGTATGCAAATTACCTCATTTGCTGCTGAAAGCTATGCAAATGAGGTAAATTTGCAATCCAGGAAACACTAACCTGTCCGTGGAAGATTAGTGTTATCTGCAGAAATGTACTCCGGTGGTAACGGAGTACCGTTCTGCAAATAGCTAACCAAAGCTATGACAGCTCCAAATAAAGGATGCATACAGTTGAGGAAGCATGCCAATGGCCAAATATAAGGCCATCGGCATTTATAAATGTTTAAAATTATTAAAATCTAACTTTTTTCCCCAATCTCCGATGTTTAAGCATAGCGCAGCACCACACAAACATGCGGCGCTTTAAAAAAACAGAAAATAATTTAAAAATAGCCAAAAATAGCCATTTTCACTAAAAAGCTTATCCTGTCATGCAGGTGAATGTCAGGCTGAAGATAACATGGCCACTTAGTAGTGGTTGCCAAGGGGGGGGGGAGCTCAGTGTGAGAGATGCAACCATGCATTAGTAGGCAATCCTATGCAAATGAGGATAAGGATAGGGAATCCCAATTTTCCCCAGCATGTGAGCCATGTCCCAAGAGTGTAAGTGTAGAAGTAGGTGAGTAGTAGAGTAGAATATAGGTAACATCATGAGGGTGTGTGTCAGAAAGGCTGTAAGCTTATTGTAGCACAATGTCTTGTGTTTGCCCTACGTTGCTCAGGATTGCAAGAGGTGTGTCTACAGTTGTCCTTTTTGAAAACCAGAAACCAAAGGTGTACACCATAAATATATCTGAAATTTCTTGCAAATGTGCACACAGCGTGTGCACGCATGTGTGCTCGTTTGTGCAGCACTGCCCTGGGCAGAAACAGAAAGGGAAAAGGAAGGAAAAGTAGTAGGAGGTTAACCAAGGAGAACTAGCAGAGCTGCCAGGTAAAATATAGCAGAAGCAGCCAATTACACAGGTAGCAGACTACCCCAGCCCAGCACTTTAAACTCTGTAAACAGCATTCTTCCCTGTTTTTTCCCAAGAACTCTGCAACACTGCAGTATTCAAAGAGGGAAAGCTTAAAAACTTTAAAGTCAGACATAATGTTAGGGGCTGCTCTTGCTATCATAAACCAACATGTGCAAGGTGCTGAGGGTGATGATGTTGTGAATGCTGAATGATCTGGAGACAGTGGAGTGCTATAGGGTGGACATAGACCTCCTGCAGCAAATTGTTGAGCTGCACCAGCCACGCCGCACACACAGAACCAACAGAGGGGAACCCATCCCGGTGGATACCAAAGTATGTGTTGGCCTAAGAATATTAGCTACAGGTACATTCCAGTGACAAACTGGCGATACGATGGAAATTTCACAGGCATCAGCATCTGGGGTACTGCACCAGTTCCAGGATGCCATGTCAGCACATGTCGGTGAGCACATATATTTCTCCAATTCCCGTGAGGCATTGGCCAGCAATATGCATCTTTTCCACCAAATAGCAGAATACCCTGAGGTTGTAGGTGCAGGAGACTGCACACACATACACATCAAAGCACCACCCGGTGAGCAGGTAAGGGTCTACATCAACCACAAAGGCTTCCCCTCCATCAACTGCCAGGTCATGTGTGATGCCTGGGCATAATAATGAATGTGTATGCTGGCTGCCCTGGAAGTTATCACGATTCAGACATTTGGCATCTGACGCAGCTGTACCAGAGATTTGCCAATGGGGACATCCCTGATGGTCACCTAGTGGGGATGCTGGATAGGCACTGGAGCCGTGGCTGCTGACATCCATCAGAAATGCACACACACCCGAATAAGAACTCCATAATGAGGCACATGTACAAACAAGAAACATAACTGAGTGTGTGTTTGGGATGCTCACATCATGGTTCCCATGCCTGGACACATCTGGTAGAGCCTTGCAGTACTCACAAACTGCATGTACCCAAATTGTCATGGTGTATGCCATGCTACACAATATGATCCTGTGGAAACAGCTGCAGCAGGAAAAACATGGGGCAGGGCCAAGCAGCCCCCCACCATTGCCAAGGCCTGCACAGGCACAGTGTGACTCAGAGGCAGAAGGAGGCGTGCCCAGTACGCCCTGGCCTTGCCAAAGAGGCAACACATAGCACATACACTGACTCAGTAGGAACCCTGGAAATAACACCTCTCTCTGACTCACACATACAGTAAAAGGGATGCCAAACTTGACACTACCTGTTTTCAAACATGTATAGGGAGTGTAATATGTGCATCCAACATAGGCAGCCCTGCAGCACCACCTGAGGCATGAATCCCTATTTTAAGCAATATAAAGCACTGCTAAGCACATTTTACCAGTATTGAGCATATTTAAATACAATTGCACGTAGCTGTGCACCGCTCTAACCAATGCAACACTGGGCAAAGTTGGTCAATGTTGGTCAAAGTCAGGGAAAGTCGGGCAATGTTGGGCAAAGTCAGGCAAAGTCAAGCAAAGTCATGTAAACACGCTCACACCTGCTTTACTGTTCCTTAATCAGTCAGGTCTGCCCAGCAGGAAAATAAAAAGCACTGACAGGGCTCAAACTCAGGATACTGTGCTCTATAGTCACAGTACTGAACCACTAAGCCATGACAGCATTTCACTGGCACAGACACAACTTAAGTCACTCACACATACCAGTTGGGGGGGGGTCACATACCTAACAGTTACAGCCAGCAGGACAATTGTAGACAAACACAAACAAATGCTGTATCATGCCCTCTGAAGAGGTATATGAGTAACCTCCCCCCAGGCCTATGCAGACAGATAACAGCAGGCCAGGCAGTGTGATGTGGGTTGGGTAGTCTATGAAGTCACAAACTAATATGCATGTAATTGGAAGCTAAGGTCTGTAGTACAGTGGTATGCCTCAAGCCAGTATGATAGGCAACAGTACAGAATGAAATGGAGTACCTAACATAGCAGTGCAGGCCTAGCAAATGTGTGTAAGTGTCAGGTGTACCCCTTATCCTATGTACACCCACAGTAACAATCAGGTGTGCCCCCCGGGTAGAAATGTACAAATAACAGCTGTCCCTTGTATGTTTAAATGTTGATAAGTCTATGCAAATTGACTCATGGAAGCACTGCAGGCACAGCGTGCTTCCTGTCGATGTACAACACAAAGGCGAGCCCTGAAGTAAAAACTTGATTTTTCACACACATATAGTATATATGCCCATAGTGGGTATGCACACACACTTAAACAAATTTAGACAATTTCAGTCAGCAACATACTCAAAGGTCATACTGGGCATGCTCACACACAAACAAATGAAGCAAATGTCAGTTAACAACATACTGAAAGGTCATACTGGGCATGCTCACACACAAACAAATGAAGCAAATGTCACTCAACAACATACTGAAAAGTCATACTGGGCATGCTCACACACTTAAACAAATGAAGCAAATGTCAGTCAACAACATACTGAAAAGTCATACTGGGCATGCTCACACACTTAAACAAATGAAGCAAATGTCAGTCAACAACATACTGAAAGGTCATACTGTGCATGCTCACACACAAACAAACGGAGCAAATGTCAGTCAACAACATACTGAAAGGTCATACTGGGCATGCTCACACACTTAGGCCATGTCTGAGTACAGCAGTGGGCCACACATATCTGGCAGTTGCAGTTCTTACTCCAGACACTTGTCACTATTCACCAAATCTGCCTTGCGCACACAGTGATACGAAAACAGACCCATATAATATATTGGACTCCTGTCATAATCAGACTATGTACTACAAGTACTTAAGTTGTTCAAAGAAAGTGAAAATGCAAAGAAGATCAATAAATCTCCAATCAGTATCATCAAGAAACAATGAGCATTCCTAACATTATCCAAGCCATGTTCTGTCAAGAATATTGCCAAAGAGTCCATATAGAACCATGAAGCTTTCTTTCGATATGTCATAAATATCAATGTAAACTCATGTTTGTTCTGAGTCAGTAAAAAGTGTAAATGGATACATGTACATGACTGACATTGCCAACATCTTGTCAGACAGGTTCATACATATTTACCCCCTTCTCACTGACAAAAGGGCCCATTACCATACCTGGAGATTTTGAAAACCCAGAAATCACATATACAATGGTTAAACAGCTCTATCCAAACCTAAAAACATGGCGTCTATGGGATGACATGGTTTCCCTGACTGCGTCATATGTGAACTCCAAAACAAACAGACCATGCACCTAAACAGTTTGTTGAGACTCACCCTCTGTACAGGATATGAAACTGTTGAATGGGTTACAGCAACATTTGGCACACTCCACAAGTGTCGGTGCTCAACAAATCATGCAAACTGTAGTCTTATAAGCCTAATAAGCCTTATCTGCTAGGTCATGGAGTCCATCATTATGGAACTCATAAACAGAGCTATTGGGAGCCTACAAACTCCTAACCCTACCCATTTTGGTTTGGTCAGGGGCAGATCATGGTTCCTAAACCTGCTAGACAGTTTTCAAGGTAGTCACCCAGGACATACATCAATGAAATGAGCTCCACATGGCCTACATAGACCTTAAAAAGCCATTTTCCAACATCCCACACACATTTCCTATCCACAAAATCAACAACCTGTGCATAAACATGTATGTCACCTGATGGATTGCCAACTGGGGCACAGATGGATCCCACAAGGTAAGAATTGTGGTCTCCTGTTCAAGCTGGTAACAACTGCTGTCCCCCATGGCTCAGTCCTGGGACCCCTCCTGTCTGGTGTATACTTTTCAGAAATACAGTCAAACACACGAGGGCTATGTTTAGCAAAGTTTGTGGATGACTGCAAAAAGGTTGTCATAATCAATGTTTGGGATAACAGAGACATCCTTAAAAAGGGTCTCAGTCAGACAGCTGTGGTGTCAACATTATGGCCTCGACCTGCAGTCATACAAATGCCACATAGGTGCCAACAACCTAAATATGGAGGTAATAATAAGGCATCTATGGACACATGTGGATAGTCATCTCTACTTCCATAAACACATTTACAAAGTGGTTAGAAAATCATGCTATGTGTTCCCACAAATTGCCAAGGTATTTGCATGTAGGTCAATGGAGGTTCCCCCTACTCATCAGTCATCAGATCCATCAGAGAGTATCAAGGCACACTTGCGATGAATCTGACTAGGAATCTTCAGCAGCTGGAAAGACCACTGAAGTACTTTAACAAGAGGATTACTGGCCCCAAACAGTTGCCCCATGCAACAAGACTGAATTTAACTCAATCTGTACTCTGCTGCATATTGTCTACTCAGGCGATTTCTGCCCAACAGACAGGTCCATGTCCAATGCAGAACTGATGTACATGCGCTATCTGAAGTAAACCCAAACTCACTGTGTCACATGCTCTAGAGATATCATCATCACAACAATAAATAGAACATGTTGGAGGGATATTTTACTAACTCACAGACTTCTCTTTTTTTTGGAACATACTCCCAACATACATTAAGCTGAGTCCCCAACTGACACTCTTCCAGAGGAGCTTTGATGAGTGTATGTGAAAATGAACTGTCACATCATGGATCACTTCATCAGCTCTACTACACAGAGGCCTAGGGAACTATCCCCATGTGTGGTGATAGCTGCACACTCTGGCCATACTAAATATACCTTCAGGTAGATAGCCTATTACCTACCTATGCAACTATATATATGTATGTAGGGGGAACACAGTATAATAAGGCAGAGATGGATGGGCAGAAATGTGTGTAAGAGGGTGACCATGACAGGGAGTCATCCAGGACTGTCCCACCCAGCACACTTCCCAATGGCACAAAAGACTGAGGTGCACATCTCACCCACTGTACATAACAGCCACCAGTATCTGTAAGCATTACAGTGTATGTGGTCCATGTGCCTGCTGTACAACATGACTGTACAATGAAGTACACATCTACTATCTGTAGACATGTACCTGTCACATAGGTTCACAGGTATGTACATGACTATCTTCACGAAGGCATATATTAGCCTAGGCAAGTTGTGCAGCTTTCACCACCCCGTTGTGTAGTCTCCCAAGCCCTAGTTCTAATAGTTAGAACCCTAAGCCCCTTTCTAGTGGGGATGCTCATGTGATGCCTGGCATAAATTGTTTGTTTCCCATCCACTCATCAAAGTTTCTATTGAAGAGTGTCAGCGAGGGGCTCTGTCTGATGTACATTGGGACTCTGTTCCACAGTAAGGCATGTGTCTGGGATGGTACTCTATCCCACCAGCATGTTGTATTCATTGTTGTGATGAGGTTCATATCCCTGGAGTGTGTAGTGTGACTCAATTTTGTTATCCGTAGATGGAGCATGTTCAACAGTTATGTGTTGGACATGGCTCTGTATGTTAGGCAGAGTGTGGTATGCAATTGAGAACAGATTTAGTTTAACCAGTTGTGTTGCATAACACAACTGTTTGAGGCCAGTAATCCTCTTGGTGAGATACATCTGTGGTCTCTACAGCTGCTGGATATGCTTAGTTGAGTACATCCAAAATGGGCCATTGTACTCAATGATGGGTCTGATGACTTAAGAGTAGAGGGCCACCACTACCTCTTTTGATCCTGAAGCAAACCCTTTGTTGATTAGGTGGACCACATAGGATTTCCCAATCACTTTGGCAACATGGTTGTCAAAGGAAAGATGACTATCTACTTGCGTCCTCAGATCCCTTATTACCTTGTCAGTTTTAAGGGGGTAACACCTATGTGGTAGTTTGTGGGTACTTTGTTTTCACCAAAGGGGATTACTATGCATTTTTCCACATTGAGCTTGAGGCCATGATTCTGACACCACACATCTGTCTCATAGAGTCCCATCTGGAGAATATCTGTGTCATCCAGGGAATCTGTTACGGCAAACACTTTACAGTTCCCAGCAAACTTAGTCAACCACAACCCTCCTGTGTTAGCATGTACTTTTGAGAAGTGTATACCAAACAGAAGGGATCCCAGGACTGAACCCTGGGGGACACCAGTTGTTACCAGTGTAGAGTCTGACAAGTAGCCAGCAACTCTTAATTTGTGGGATCTATCTGTGAGCCAATTTGCAATCCATCTTGTGATGTACGGATTCATGCCCAGGTTGGTGAGTTCATCGATGATAGCTGACTGGGGAACTGTATCAAAGGCCTTAGCGAGGTATAGGTAGGCTGTGTGGAGCTCATTTCAATCATCTGTAGTCTGGGTAACTGTCTCAAAGAAATCCACCCAGTTCAGGAGGCGTGATCTGCATTTGACAAAGCCAAACTGGGTTTGCTCAACTATGTGAAGGTTCCCAATGTCTTTATTGTTGACTTCCATTATGATTGGCTTCATTGCCTTGCAGATCAGACTTGTCAGGTTCATAGAGCATGAATGCCAGGGGTATTTTGTGGCCCCACCCCTGTGGAGTGGGAAGAACGTTGCTGTGCAATATTCTATGGGTACATATCCTGTAGAGAGCATGTAGAGAGTAGGTATCCTTGATGAATATGGATACATCCTCATCCTATGTGCTATGATCCAGGTTCTCATGCTGGAAGGTATGGAAAGAGTAGTATCCTGGTAGTGCTGTTGTTCTCTCTGGAACCTTGAACTAGGTTTCTGTTACTGCACAGATATCAATATTCTCCATACTGAGAAGTGCCTCGAGTGCATGCATCTGGAGGCTGAGACTTCTGGCAATGAGTAGCATTTAGCTCACTTTGTGGTTATTTGTGTTGGTTACGGGGTTTAGTTTGTCCTGAGTGACTGGTGTTCCACACCTGAAGTCAACACCTCATTGGTCTGATCTGACCATAAGCTAATTACCCTACATATCCACAGTCTACTCCCACCCCCCATTAAGGAAACCATGTTAAAAAATATCTCCAAAGACAACTTCATGATTCGTAAGACAGACATGGTGAACTTCAGGACACCCATGTAGATGGACAATACAGTTACGACTACTGAATCCTACACAATTGCACTTTATAAGCACTTACATGAGTGCATGGATCGTGCTATCCCAAACAGAACCAAGACGCTATCCTCCAAGAAATGGAAGCCAATCTGGTGATCCCCTGCCATAAACAAACTGCACAACAGAAGGAAGAAACTGTTGCAAAAGAGGGTAAAACCCATGAGTGGAGGAGCTCCCTGGTCAGCCTCAGTAAGAAGCTGTGATCCCTGATAAAATCCTAAAAAGCTAGTTACGAAAACAAAATTGCCACTGATTCTAAAGACAACCACAAAGCATTCTATAGCTATGTCAAGAATCACAATGGCAACACTCAGATCTGTTTTGAGTTACAGCACAATGGCACTAAATATAGAGACCCAACTGATTTTGCCAACATCCTTGCAGATAGGATCAGTGCTAACTTTACCCCCCTCTCACCCATGAAAGAGCCCATCTCTATACTGAAAGAATGCAAAGTTGCTGTCATCATGGCTGCACAGGTAAAACCCACTCTCCAAAGCCAGGAACACAGCATCCATGAGACCAGATAACATCCCAGGCTGCGTTCTACATGAACTACAGAACAAAATGGCACCACACCTAAGTACCATGTTCAATCATAGCCTCACCTCAGGCTTTGTGCCTGCTAAATGGTGCACAGCGATGATTATCCCACTACACATAGGGAGAGCCACCATGGACCACGGGAACTAGCACTCCATTAGCCTGATGAGCCTGGTTTGCAAGGCCATGGAATGTATCATTGTGGAACTTATAAATAAAGACATTGGCAATCTCCAAACTCTGGACCACAACCATTTCAGGTTTGTAAAAGGCAGATAATGTCTCCTAAACCTGATAGACTCATTTGAAGCAGTCACCAAAGCCATAGACAAGGGTAAGGTGGTTCACACAGCCTATCTAGATCTTGCCAAGGCTTTCGACACCTCCCTCACTCTGGAATTATAGATAAACTCACTAAACTAGGTATAAATCCCTATGTCACAAGATGGGTTGCCAACTGGCACACTGACAGAACCCACCCTGTGAAATTAGCAGACTCCAAGTCTGACTTCAGACCAGTGACAAGTGGAGTACCACAGGGGTCAGTCCTGTGTCCTGTCCTGTTTGGTATCTACTTCCCTGAAGTACAGGCTAACACAGAAGGTCTTTGGCTAATGAAGTTCCCAAATGACGGAAAGCTAAGAGCCATAATCAAAACTACTAACAATGTGGACATCCTACAAAAGGGCCTCACTGAGACAGATGCCTGGTGTCAAAGCCATGGCCTCAAGCTCATTGCTAAGAAGTGCATTGTCATCCCCTTTGGTAAAAACTCTGTACCCATGAACTACAACATAGGCGGTAGTATACTTAACACTGAAAGCATGATAAGAGACCTTGGGACACAGGTGGTCAGTAGACTCTCCTTTGATAATCACATCGCCACAGTAGTCAGAAAATCCTTCTACGTGCCACACCTCATCACAAAAGGTTTCTCATGCAGGAAAAAAGAGGTCATTGTTCCTCTCTACTCATCACTCATTAGATCCATTATAGAGTACAACACCCCTTTTGGTATTTTCCTCACATGACATCTACAAATACTGGAAAGCCCACAGAAATATCTCACAAAGAGGATTAGTGGCCTCAAATACATGCCCTACACAGACCATCTCAAAACACTCCAGCTTTACTCTGTCACATATTGCCTACTCAGAGGTGATATCTGCCTAACATACAAAGCTATGTCAAACACAGAGCTGTTGGACATGCTCCACTTAAAGAAATCCCAGTCGCTCCGAGCTTCGGCCCCAAAACCCGGACTGAAATACAAAAGGAGTGGGTATATCCATTTTCACAAAGGATACCCACATCTCCAGTTTAGTGGCACAGTACGAGGCCTCGGAGACCATCAAGTGCAACTAACAGTGGGCAAATCTGCTTATCAGATAGTAGCAGGCTACCTGCTACAGATCACCTACCTTGTCTCAGGACCCTCACTCAGCATTCGTGAGAACACTGGAAAATATAAAAGTCCTACCAAATACCATGATATTAGGAGATTTCAACTACCCAAACATTGACTGCGCGAATTACTCAAGTACAAACTCCTTTGCCCAATGCTTCCAAGAGTTTACAAACTCAAACACCCTGGAACAGCTGGTCACCACACCCACTAGAGGTGACAACATACTGGACCTGATCATCACCAACATGGGGGATCAGTGTTCCACACCAGAGGTAAACCCCTTGCTGGTAAGATCAGATCATAAAGTAATCACACTGGACATCCACATCCCAACCCCACCCCCAGTCAAGGAAACCACTGTGAAAAACTTTTCAAAAGCAAACTTCACACTTCTCAAGACCGAAATGGAAAGTTTCAAAGCCCCTTGCTACAGGATAATGCTATCCAAACCGCAGAATCCATTACAAGTGCATTATATGAGCATATACAGGGATGCATTGATCGAGCCATCCCGAGTAAAACCAAGACTCACTCCTCCAAAAAGAAGAAACCAGTCTGGTGGTCCTTGGCCATAAATAAGCTATACAACAGAAGGAGGAAACTACTACATGATGGAGCAAAATTCCAAAAAGGAAAGGCATCACTGATCATTATTAGCAAGAAACTACAATCGCTCATAAAATCATCCAAGGCCAGTTTCTAAAGAAAAATTGCCAAGGAATGTAAAGATAACCACAAAGCCTTCTTTAGCTATATCAAACATTTAGGTGGCAACTCTCAGATATGCTTTGAGCTACTGCAAAATGGCAAAAAATACACTGAACCAACTGACATTGCCAACATCCTGGAGGACAAGTTTAGTGCAAACTTTACCCGCCACCCCCAAAAGGGCCTGTGTCCATCCCAGAAGAATGCAGAGACCAAGACATTATGGACATGCAGGTAAAAACAGCCCTCTCCAAAGCTAAGAACACAGCATCAATGGGACCGGATGGTGTCCCAGGCTGCGTCTTACATGAACTCCAAAAGGAACTAAACCCTCACCTAAATTCACTGTTCAGACTCAGCCTTACCACAGGCTATGTACCCAAAGAATGGCATAGAGCAGCAGTCATCCCACTCCACAAAGGTGGTGCCACAACAGAACCTGGGAACTATCGCCCTATAAGCCTGACCAGTCTGGTCTGCAAAGCTATGGAGCGAATTATCATGGAATTCATAAACAGAGACATTGGGAACCTCCAGACACTGGACCCTACCCAATTCGGCTTTGTTAAAGGCAGAGCCTGCCTCCTAAATTTAGTTGACTTCTTTGAAACAGTTACCAAGGCCATAGATGAAGGGAAGGTAGTCCCCACAGCCTATCTGGACCTCACTAAGGCCTTCGACACCATTACCCACTCTGGCATCATAGACAGGCTTACCAGCTTGAACATTAACTCCTATGTCACGAGATGGGTGGCCAACTGGCTCATGGATAGAACACACATGGTCAGAGTTGTGGGTGCCATGTCTGACTCTAAACCAGTCACAAGTGGCATCACACAGGTCTCGGTCCTGGGACCCCTCCTCTTCAGTATATACTTCTCTGAGGTACAGGCAAACACGGGAGGACTATGGCTGACCAAGTTTGCAGATGACTGCAAACTGTGGGCCATAATCGACTCTCTGGCTGACACAGACATCCTCCAGAAGGGTCTTACAGAGACAGATACCTGGTGTCAAAACCATGGCCTCAAGTTGAATGCCAAAAAATGCATAGTCATCCCCTTTGAAAAAAAAAAACAAATTGCGCATGAATTACCTCATAGATGGTAATCCACTAGGTGCGGAAAATGTAATTAGGGACCTAGGGACCCAGGTAGATAGTAAACTCTCCTTTGATAATCACATTGCCAAAGTGGTTAGATATTCCTTCTATGTAGCCCACCTAATCACGAAAGGGTTCACCTCTAGATCAAGAGAGGTCATTGTGCCCCTCTACTCATCACTCATTAGGCCCATAATAGAGTACAATGCCCCATTTGGTACGTACCTTAATTGGCACATACAACAGCTGGTAAGATCACAGAAGTGCCTCAACAAAAGGATCATGGGCCTCAAACAGATGCCCTATGCAGCTCGACTAAAGAAACTCCAGCTCTACTTGGTTGCTTACTGCCTGCTCAGTGGTGATCTATGCCTGATGTATAAGGCAAGGTCCAACCTGGAATTAATGGACATGCTCCACCTCAAGAAAAATAAATCTCTTAGAGCCACACACTCCAGTGAATTAAACCTCAGCAAAGCAATAAACAGGACATGCTGGAGGGATAGATTCCTGTCCCATAGACTTCCCTCACTCTGGAATAGAATCCCAGTTGATGTTAGGCAGAGCCCCTCGCAGACTCTCTTCAAGAGGAATCTTGAAGAGTGGATGGGAAATTGTAAATTTACCCCTGGGATCTCTTCAGTGGCCCTGCTGGACAGAGGCCCAGGAAAATAATTTAAAAGGGAGGTGAAAGTCAACACATTCTGGCTAGGCTTATAAATGCCCTTGGGCAGATAGCCTAGCACCTACCTATGAACCTATGAGCCTACACGCTCTAGGGACCTAAACCTTGTCACCACAATAAACAGAACATGCCAGAGGGATAGATTCTGGTCCCAGAGACTTCACATACTCCAGAGTAAACTACCTATCTATATCAAACAAAGCTCCTCATTAACACTCTTCAAGAAAAATCTTGATGATTGGATGGGAACTAGGAAATTCACCCTGGGGATCACTTCTGTGTCTCTACTCGACAGTGGCACAGGAAAATAAATTTCTTGGGTGGCAAAATCCAGGGTACCTTTTTGGCTGGGCTTGTATAAGCCCAGGGCCGATAGCCTAGTACCTACCTATGAACCTATGAACCTTTGAGCCTTGCCTAAAAAAGGTAATATGGAGACAGCAAGAGCCTTGGCCAGCATTCAGAAGCATGGGGGCGACAGGTGCAAACCATCTGTAGTGAAGCAACAAGGCTTGTCTATCATGTAATCACAGGCAGACAGAGACTGGATCACCTTTGAATGACACCAGAAGCTCAGCCAATTGTTGAAGTTTATCATATTTCTGTTATATTGCAGTATCATGTAGGTGAAGGTAAGATGCTACTCAAGGTTTGACCCTGTGTGTGCCAGCATGTAGTGCATAAACCCATATATGATATGGTCATGTCCTATGCATACAATACACTCACAATACACCTAGTATGATAAGCCTGCTGAGGTTAGCAAATGTGAAAAAAAACCTTTGTGCAGACTGTCAGCAAGTAATGTCTGTATTGCACCCTGTAACTCCATATTGCTTGCTGAAGTGTAAAGATGTACTTAGTTTGGATTACGGACACCGCACTTGCCAACTGTGTGTGTGTGTGTGTGTGTGTGTGTGTGTGTGTGTGTGTGTGTGTGTGTGTGTGTGTGTGTGTGTGTGTGTCTGTCTCTCCCTGAGGAGAGAGCAACCTTTTTGGAGACTACTCACACCCCTTAAAAGTGGTATACTTATCTTTGTCAAGTCTCACGATGTCACCATCCTACAAATATGCCTGTAGAAAGGTAAAATCCCAGTAATGTGTATAGCGCATCATGTAAATGTGTACTGCTGTAGTATCATAATATAGTTAGATAGGTGTTTGAATCCTGCACTTGCTAACTGTGTGTGTGTTTCCCTGGGGAGAAGCAACCTTCTTGGAGACTACTCACACACCTTAAAAGTGGTATACTCATTTGTCAAGTCTGATGATGTCACCACCCTACAAATATACCTGTGGAAAGGTGAAATCCCAGTAATATGTATAGTGTGTCATATAAATGCATACTGCTGTAGTATCGTAATGTAGTTAGGTAGGGGTTTGAATCCTGGACTTGCCAACTGTGTGTGTCTCCCTGGGGAAGAGCAACCTTTTTGGAGACTACTCACACCCCTTAAAAGTGGTATACTCATCTTTGTCAAGTCTGATGATGTCACCATCCTACAAATATACCCGTGGAAAGGCAAAATCCCAGTAATGTGTAGAGCATGTCGTGTAAATGCATAGTGCTGTAGTATCAAAATGTAGTTAGGAAAGAGTTTGAATCTCACACTTGCTGACTGTGTGTGTGTGCTCCAGGTGTGTGACACCATTGGCCAATGTGGAGTGGGTTTTGATTTTCCTAGTATATGACATATCACAATGACAACTGTATGTGTATTACAAATGTAAGGTAGCTGTGGTGCAAATCCATATACATAGATGTGACCTCAAGTATTTCATAAGTGGGTACTCTGCTTTCTCCATGAACGCATCTGTTATCTTTGCCAGAGCGCGCTGGCACTTTCCAGACCTTAGGTCACTTTTGTATGCTTGTGACAAGCTTAGCCACTGCAGTGATTCCTGGGTACATCTTCCATTTCACATCCACTCATCATGGTTTCTATTAAAGAGTATGAGTGAGGGTTTATGCTTGAGGTATAGTTGAAACCTGTTCCAAACAAGCAAAGTCTGGCAAAGATGACTAATCATTATAGGTGTGCAACAACCTCTGTGGATTTGCATGCAAACCCTTTATTGCTTATGTGCTCCACAGAGGGATTTCCAAAACCCTTTGGTAATGTGATTATCAAAGGAGAGATGACTTAACACATGGCTCTATGTATACATTAGTACCTGTTCCGCATTTTGGGGGCTGCTACCTATGTGGTACACCGGGGATGCTTTATTTTCTAAAAGTGGATAACTATGCTTTCTTTGGCTTATAGCTTTACAGCATGAGTTTGACACCAGGTATCTATCTGTATGATACCCTTTTGAAGGATGTGTATGTCATCTGGAGAATAAAGTATAGCCCACAGTATGCATTGTCATAAACGTGGGAAGACATATCCCTACTGTGTTTGCTTGTACCTAAGAAAACTATATGCCAAACAAGAGTGGTCCCAGGACTGAGTGCAGGAGAATACCTCTTGTTACTGGCATAGAATAGTACATGGAGGCTGCAAATGTTACTGTGTGTCCTACATCTGTGCGTCAGTTGTCACGCCATCATCTAACAATCATTTATGGTCAGTCTGTTGAGGTTATGTATAATACCAGTATGTGGGATGGGTATGAATTGCTGGTGATCTATAGCTTGGCTGTGTTGACCTCCCCTCCCTCACCTATAGCCTTGTTGACAGGCTTGAAGTCTACTAGGTGTAGGAGCCATGATCTGGCCTTTAGAGAACCTAAGTGGGTATGGTGCAGGGTTGGCAGGTTCATAATCTCTCTGTTAATGAGTTCCATAATGATGTGCTCCATAGCCTTCCAGATAACATTGGTCTGGCTTATAGGGTGAGAGTTTCCAGGACCTGTTGTAGTTCTACCCTTAATCAATTTATGTTTACATTTGCACTGGGTGTGATGAGGGTGGACAGGTTTAAAAATAAGTATATTAGAGGGTCAGACCAGGTTTGAAGGTTAGTAGACCATGCCAGATAGGCAGGATTAAGTTGGTTTGTACATGTGCTGAGGAGGGATGCAAAGTATATTGTGAAATAGATTCTAAGGATGAAGCCGCCAGGTAACAGGAAAAGAGGAATGCCTAAGATGAGGTCTATGGCTGTGGTGAGAGAGGACATGCAGGTGGATGGTGTGATAGCGCAAGATGCAGAGGCAAGGAAGAAATGATATACTTTGGCCACCACTAATGGGAGCATCCAAATGGAGAAGAAGAAGAAGACGTTGTTGCTCAACCCTTGTGGACTGTGAACACCATTACCATGTGTCATTCCACAAGTATGTAACCTGTATAGAGGCTGCATCTGGACAGAGCATTTAGGTGAGTAGTGACTTCATATGTCAGCTTGTGTATGACACAGTCAGGGACACTGTCCAGTACCATTGCACTGTGGTGTGTACTTTGTTAAAGAGATGTTTTAACTAGAGTGTCTATGAATCATCAGGTTTTACATTCTTCAGGTCTGGAAATGTGGCCCTTGTGTAATGACAGGGTGGTGAAATCCGCATTCAAACTGTCTGACAAGGAATTGGAAATGTCAGTCTGATACATGTACTTTGTGACCGTTTACATTAACTGTGACCCGATCTGAGATTTCCCCTGTAGATTATGAACAACACTGAAGAAAGCTTTAGTGTTGTCTTTGGAATCCTTGCCATTTTGTATTTTGAAGCTTGCCTTGTATGTTTATTGAGGGATTGTATTTTCCCAATGATACTGACCAGAGAGGTTATCCTTTCTTGGTATGTAACTCTTTTTTGGTACAACTTCACACCTTCTATTATATATTTAGTTTATGGCAGGGGTCCATGAGACTAATGCACTTTTACTGTATAAGTGAGAATTTCTTGTGTTAGTGATAGCACGGTCCATGCAACCCTGTAGGTGAACAGTGTGCATTAATAAAGGATTATGCAGATGGGACAGTGTTAACCTTAGTAATGCAAACCAATGACAGATAGCAACAACAGCATTACCCACAGCACAGTGTCAACCTATATCATACACACACATGTCTACTCAAGTTCCAAAATGTGTGTAGTACAACGCATAGTGGCCACCGATAGAAAGTATGGAGTGTTAACACTGGCCAATACAGGGCATGTCACCCTGTCCATGTGTCCAATATGCACGTACATGCAGACAGTGCAGCTCCACTATGTTCACAAATGTACACCTGAAGACCTCTGCTGCACACACCCCACACTTACTGTCCACTGTATAACACATGCTGACACAACTACACACATCAGCCAAGTGGCACACGGGCAAACAGAACACAATTGGAATAAACACTGGTGGAAACAATACAACATTGCTAATTGCAGCTTTAATGCATCATGCCTGCTCAGCTACACCTTCAAGGATATCATTACACTTTACTTCTGACAACATGCTACACATTCAACCATTGCTATACTTTATTAAAGTCACCCTGTGCATCAGCGCCATGTTAGCCTGTTCCTGCATCAATTTTACAGATGACAGGAGGTGGCACAGGTTTCATCATATGCGCAGGGTGTGTTGTTGGATTGCCAGAGGCCTAAACTGAGCCTAAACTGAGCCAAACAATTGACATGTGTGTGTGTGAGTGTGTGTGTGAGGGCCATGAGTACTGTCATGGGCTAATGTTGATGTAATGTGTGCGGATATGTGTTTGCCCTAGATTTCTGGTTTATGTGTGTGTGTCTGCATGCACACAGTTCCACCATGTGGCTGCCATATACAGGGATTTGTGAGACAGCTACAGACTGTACCTGGCAGGCTTTACAGATCACCATCTCTGGCCATGGATATGGAACTTGTGCATAGCAGGGGTGCTACAGACAGTATCAGGTACTAATCCAGACTGGGTACTATCCGAAGAGGTTGACATATGTCCACTAGATCCAGGTCCCTGCTGGGACTGGCAAGAGCCACGTGCACGTGGTCTTCTAGGATGGTCTATGGATAGCCCCCAACATTGCTGGGGCTGGTACTGGCACTACAGGAGCGGCTATGACTTGCTGGACATCCACGGTGACCTCCAGCTGCTGATGTTGCTGGCATACATCCACGTCGACATCTCAACCATCCCACACTGTTCTGACACATGGACATGACATTGTGGAGGACATCCAATGTCTCACCCCAACGTCTATCAATGACCTCAGTGTAATTACGTATGGCACTTGCTAGGTCACGGATACTGTCATTTACAGAGGTGTTATGAGCCCTCTGTGCCCTTAGTCCCTGTCTGGAGTGCCGCTCCATTCATGTCTGTGCCTCCATGAAAGCCTGAAACATGCGTGTGGTAGAAAGAGGTGTGGCACGTCTGCCAGGGGCATGATGACCAGCAGTGCTCTGACGAGAACCCCTGGGCATGTGCCTATGTTGTACCATTCAAGACATCTGGCTATGGCTGCTGTGTCCTGATGCATGTGCCATAGATACCACACTGTCCTGGCCAGTGTCAACTCTACACTGTCCCTCAGCTAAGGGCAATGGTGATGATGGATGTACAGGCAGTATGACTGTGTGCATGGATGGGGTACAGACTTGTATACTGTCAATTGGTAGCCCAACAACAGACCCTGATAAACCTGCTGTGCCTCAACACACCTATCCTCATGATCACTGTCTGTCTCAGTGACATCAGGTTCCCTGCTGTACTGAAACAGACCCACCTCAGCACCTGTGAGAGGAAAACAGGAATCACACTTTAAGACCGGAACATGATGTCAGACCACATGCACACATGCGCACATGCACACATGCGCACATGCGCACATGCGCACATGCACACATGCACACAAACAAAAATACACTCTTCCCTAAAGCAGACACACACAACACCAGCAATCTCAGAACATACACAATAGCAGGTGATGGTGGGGTATAGTATCAAAGCAAAACAGTCATATCACACATGTCAGCATGCAGGACATGTGTTGCTCAACAGCATGCAGTGCAAGTGTAGACAGTCCTTGCTACTAACAATATACATGGCTTTGATGCATGTGTTTTGTTATTAGGTGATGGGCCTCCCCTGGAACACAATGCATACATGGACACAACATTGCTGTGCAGGTATTCAAAACTCTGTAATGTACTATGCACCATAACAAACAGGTGTACATACCATGACTGGATGTGTATCTGTGTGTCAGATAGGTACCCAATACTGATTACAGCCTCTGTGTCTTTAGCAAATAATTGTAGACACATTTTTAGCACATGCATGATGAGTATTCACACAACATCATCAGTGGTGCATGGATAATTGATGGAATACCATTCTGCCACATACCCAATTTACTATACTTATGGTGAGTGTAGATCATATTGTGGACATGGCAGTTTCATCCATGACATGGCATGCTAAAACACAACTGCATATTTAAACACTACACATACCCAATGTGTGTCATATGACCTAGCCACTCAATAGCTTCACAAGACATATATGTGTCAGTTGTGCAAATGGTGATTGGTATGCATATTGTTTAGAGGTGCACATGTGTGCACACATGCAACATTAAGGTGTATAGCAATGTGTATAGCAATGAAAGCTATGTGTTGTACTCTGGTTACAATAACTGGATGGGGTATAGTACTATAGGCCATCATCATGAAGCATCATGTGGTCACTCAAGGCTACAAATGTTTCCCAAGCCAGCACTACTCATGCTGTACCAGAACTGTACTACCTTGGCTACATTCACCATTTCACAACCAGTTGTTACATGAGTTTGTAAGGAGGCCAATAAGGAGCATTCCCTGACATGAATATGTAGTGTGTTGCAGACCTTTTAAATACCCCATGATAGGCCTCTACCCCTCAGGTATATTATGTGTAATGTGTGGATGAGATTTTGGATACTGGAGTGTGTCTTTACAGAGGGTTTGGGAATCCTTTATGTGTAGCATGTTAAAATGCACTGTGTATGACATAGATGTGTATGTTACATGCATGTTGAGTATCAACTGTGCCTATCCAATGGTCCCTGCAGTCTAGCCACATTTGTTTGAGATGGTCTGGGTATTGCATGTGTTTGAGGCAACTAATCACATTAGTGAGATGTGCGTGGTCTTACACCAAACATGCACAGCATGCATTATGGGTAGGTGTGTTACATGTGTACATGGCCTACACCTTAACTATGACATGCACTTTTTATTTACAATAATAAATGTAGAACACACACCAGCATCTGCCTGCTGGCTTGATGTCACCCCAGAGGTACCTACATAGAGATGAGACAGTTTGTCAGTGGCATTGCTACTGTGTGTTTTCAATCTTACAGTACAACAATAGTTTACTTTCACAGGGCTACAGATTATGTTCCAAATGATCAGTATTGCACAAAAACAGGTTCCCCATTTTTTAATGACACATTCCACATCTCACATATGCATGATCTACCAATACAGATAACAGTAGTTTACAGATATGCCATGTTACCTGCATGCTCCATGTGTGATTGCCAGATGGCTCCAACCTCCATCATGGTGTATGTCTGCTGCTGTTGTTGTTGGGCAGGTGCCACCAAGCTCAGGAGCAGCTCCTCCACTCTGGTGAGGGGGGGGGGATGGATATTAACACCACCTCCTGTTGCAAGCCGTTGTCTCTGCACATAAGCAGCATGCTGACGGACATGTCTGAGAAGATCACTGCAGTGGTGGTGTACCTGCTCATATGTCCAGTTATGCAGGCCTACTTCATTTACCCTGCAGACATCTTGCCAAATTGCAGTACACTCCTGCTGGTCCTGGGTGGTTCATGAGAACATGAGACTGTAGTGCTGAATTATACTGGTAGTAATTATGTCATCTTCAGCACAATTGTAAGTGGGGTTCCTGCAATGTGCCATGATTCCTGGAAGACATAAATATGAAAATATGTCTGAGCAAGTCATATGGCACAATTAACATTATACAGTACAGATATCACTGAACTGCCATATATAGCAACCTATTAGCTAACCGAGAGTGAAACACTTTAACTGCCACTTATCACTGCTCACCGCACAACTGCTTGGAAGTGCCTGGCTCACTCTCAATCTAATGAACCATGTTCTGCACAGCAACAAAATAAAATCACTATATAAGACTATACAAGAGTACCTGGCACACTGTATGCAACACGATGCACCACCTAGCCACAGGAGATATGCATCAAGCTGATGTGTAAAGAAATATATCATCCATCACAATGAGTGTAAGGTCCAGCAAATGTATCACTATTATACCACACAACTTGTTAATGGCAAACCCGTGTCCAAAATATGTGCACAATTGGGAATATAGGTTGCATACTGCTGTAGTACACTATGAATGTTGCTATATATGCAGTTACATGTTTTACCACACATATAGGTTCATAGGTTCATAGATTGGTACTGGGCTATCTGCCCAAAGGCATATATTAGCCCAGCCACGTTGTGTGGTATTCACCGCCCCTTTAGTAGTTCCCTAGACCGTTGTACTAACAGCTAGTACCCTTGGCCCCTATCTAGTAGTGCTGTTGGTGTGATCTCCGGTGTGAACTTTCTGTTACCCATCCACTCATCAAGGTTCCTCTTGAAGAGTGATAGTGAGGGAATCTGTCTTATGTAGATCGGGACCCTGTTCCATAATAAAGGAAGTCTCTGTGAAGGGAATCTATACCTCCAGCATGTTCTATTCATTGTTGTGTTGAGGTTTATATCCCTAGAGCGTGTAGCTCAAGTAGATTTGGTTTTGCTAAGATGGAGCATGTTCAACAATTCTGGGTTGGACATGGCTCTGTACGTTAGACAGAGATTGCCTCTGAGAAAGCGGTATGCAATAGAGAACAGTCTTAGCTTTTTCAATCGTGCTGCATAGGGCAACAGTTTGAGGCCAGTAATCCTCTTGGTTAGGTACCTCTGTGGTCTCTCCAGCTGCTGGAGATGTCTAGCCAGGTACATTCCAATTGGTGCATTGTAGACAATAATGGGTCTGATGAGGGAAGAGTACAGGGGCACATTACATCCTTAGATCTTGATGCGAACCCTTTCATGATCAGATGGGCCACATAGAAGGATTTTCTAACCACTTTGGCAAATGGTTATCAAAGGAAAGCTGACTATCTACTTGGGTCCCTAGATCCCTTATTTCTTCTTCAGATTTCAGGGGATTACCTCCTATGTTGTAGTTTGCGGGTACTCTGTTTTTTCCAAAGGGGATTGCTATGCATTTTTTTGCATTTAGCTTGAGACCATGGCTTTGACACCATGCATCGGTCTCATTTAGGCCCTTCTGGAGGACCTCCATGTCAGCTGGAGACTCTGTTATAGCACCCAGTTTGCAGTTGTCCGCAAACTTAGTCAGCCACAGCCCTTCCGTGCTTGCCTGTACTTCTGAGAAGTATATGCCAAACAGGAGGGGTCCCAGGACAGAGCCCTGAGACACACCACTTGTTACTGATCTGGATTCGGACATAGATCCCGCTACTCTTACTTTATGGGATCTGTCTGAGAGCCAGTTTGCGATCCATCTTGTGACGTAAGGGTTTATGCCCAGGCTGGTGAGCTTATCAATAATACCTGAATGGGGTTTGACATATGTCAAAGGACATGTTACAGACATACCCACACATACATCAGACATAATTACAGGAGACAAAGGTATGACAACCCAGATAAGCTTTCAGTGTGTACTATACAGCAGTGTGTGTCAGTACTTACACAACCTTAATCCTGAGAAATGCAATCTGTGATGAATACAGTGACCACACAAAACAGTGGTTGCAAGCAATGTGGACAACATACACCATACTTTGCTGTACAGGCCCAGAGCTTCAAGTAGTACTACAGTACACACAGGATTTGGATTCAACATCAGTACCAATCAATAATCATAGATGTAGTGCTTTAGCCTCCAATGACAAACCCTAGTTAAAACCAAGGGACTTAATCACACTGTATGCAATAGCACTATTTCTGCCTAGCAAAAGAATACACAGCTTTTTCTAGGATCAAAGCAAGGACCCATGATACCATGACATAAACAGTTTCCCACTAAGCTGTCCCACAGATACATATCTTTGACGTATTCACAAACACATTGACCATCACAGTCAGTTAACAGTACAAAGAATCTATTGCAACAAGTAGATGTAGGTGTGTATGAGTATATATGTATATATATATATATATATATATATATATATATATATATATATATGTGTGTGTGTATATATATATATATATATATATATATATATATATATATATATATATATATATATATATATATATATATATATATATATATATATATATATATATATATATATATATATGTGTGTGTGTGTGTGTGTGTATATATATATATATATATATATATATATATATATATATATATATATATATATATATATATATATATATATATATATATATATATATATATATATATATATATATATATATATATATATATATATATATATATATATATATATATATATATATATATATATATATATATATATATATATATATATATATAGAACCATATATATATATATACATCCATTGGTGTACATATACATATATATGTAGGCACATATACATTTCACCTTTTATAGTGAGAATATCAATTATACAAAGGAAGTGAGGTGTACAGTAATGTAATAAAATCGCACAGTCTTGGGTTAAATTCATTGAAGGTGTTCACAGCTCAGGTAGCTTTAGCAGGCCTCACTGGCTTCAACTTTGCAAACTGAACAAACCACCCACAGTGTTTAACCACCACATGTCATATACCAGCAGTGTATGCTGTCTTGTTTGTCACACACTAAAAACCTACATACAAATATGCGTGTACTAACCTTCACCAACATATATATCTCCACCCTTCACAAACAGTAGCAATATGTCCCCTGCTCTATGCACATATACAGATGTGAATATATATGACACATATATATTTTTTCCGTATGTGTGTGGCATACACACACAAGGTCCACACTCTTGTACGCCCTGGACCTCACAGCTGAACTGTTGGGCCTTACTGCAAAACAAACAGGTGTCACATATGAACATACACTAACATTGGGGGGGGTATATATGGCTACAAATGCTAGATAAGCATACTAGACTGCTACAGCAGTTGCCAGTGCTAAGCTACACTTTAATATGACTATCATGCATGTGTTGTTCTGCCAGACCCATGTTTATATAATGTCAGCGCCAATCCCCCCAACAGCCATTGGTCACACTACTGTAAAGAACACAGATAACATGGATCAGATCTTTGACATTTAATGCTGAGCTGCATATTTCACAGGTATGTTCCACTGCCCACAGGTACACACTGTATTGTCCATAGCAGTAGTTACGCAGAACATCTATGCATAAATAAGTACTGCTGCCACATATGAATGGTTCACATTATGTAGACTATTCTTCAATAACATCTACTACATGCCAGTAAATACATATGTGTCGCATACCTTTCCTTTGTATGATTTGGTAATAGTTATTTTTCTTTTTCCTTTTCTCTGTCTCTCTCTCTCTCTGTCTCTCGCTCTGTCAGTCTCTGCAATAGAGTGATTGAGTTTGTTGGCAGAGATTGCAGCCTGCTTTTGTAGGTATTTGCACATGAGCATGTGATGGCCTGTGCACCAATTAGTGGCCACCACTTGCTAATTGCATGCAACCTGCTGTGTAGTAATTGCAGTAAGTAATCACTGTCATAGCAACCCAGTACTATAAATTGCTAACTCAGGTAGGCATGGTCCTTTCAGCTTTCCAAGATGGAGATCATCCTTGTTTGCTGTGGACATCATTGTTTAAGACAGAAGGTTGGTATAGTTCTTATATCAGAAGCCAGGGGTGTAGCCAGAGATTTACATTTTGTACTCAGACCTAAAGTTGCTGCTTCCAGTACCCACTTGTCAGTGTAGAAATGTATTCACCCCTCAAAATGCTACCCCAAGATACATGGAAAGATGTACTTTCTTTTCAACTTTTACAATTAACTGCCATACAAAGCTAGTTATTGAGATGTATTCCTTTGGCACAAGAATTGTTTGCGAACTGCTATACTGTGAATATTCATTTACTCAGTTCTAAACAGTTTGTGCTTTTTTAGTGTTGACATTAGCACAAGCTGCTCAGAAAAACTGGACACATGTCAGTACTGTGAGTATGCTTACCTACATCCTTGGTAGACTCTGCATACACAGGTATATTCTACATTTGGGTAAGGTTGCAGAAGTACAGAGAACGTAAGTAGTATTGTGTGGATTTTATCTTGCTGGACTTACAGGGTTGCTGTGTACATGTTAGTTTATCAAGGCAAGTAGTCTGTCTGCATAACTCCCAACTGTGGACCTATCCACATGGTAGCCAGAGAATAGCCTGTTATTTTTTGTCTTTGCACCACACAGGTCTTTTCAGCAATATAACAATGGCATTGTTACAGTTGGTTGCCACCAGTACATGGCTACATCCATTTGTATTTCAGAGTTGTATTCCTACATAAGGGTATGCTTCCAAAACTCCTTCCAAAGCTATTTGCACAGTGTGTGACAGCAGAAAGGCTGATATGCCTCTGTGTTTCTGCCTCTGCCAGACCTCTCAAACACTCAGGTACATATTTGAACAGACTCAGGGAAAAGTAAAGAAAAAGTCAGGGACACCTTTAAAATGTTAGTGCCATTAAGTTGAAACATTGAGAGAATCAGAGCATACAAATTAATACACCTTTTCTGAAGTAAAAGAAGTGTCTAACTTTTAATTATTGTAATTATTCATTAAGTGTAATTCACCACCTTTCTGGCCAAAGTTAGTAGTTTTAGGAGGGATTCAGAGGGACAGAGCTAGTCTTGTATGGTAGGAAAATATACATAAAGAAAGACTTAGGCAGAAATTACTACACTATTTGGCAAGAATGAAAGGTCAGAATTTACCAGTCTGGGCATTATGGGGATGTTTCAATAACAAACTGCAAAGCAAAGGTGGATGGAGACTTGAATAAATACTGGGGATTACTTGATTAGAACAAAAAATCAAGGTATTGGAACAAGAATATATCAATGCGGGGTATATGTATGTACTACTGTTTTTGCAATTAAAAGAGGAAAATAAAATGGTCAGGAGTCTTCACTACTAGAAGACCCACAATAATTGGGAGAGAACTAAAACCTTTTTTTCTGGGCTAAGTGGATTACTTCCCTAAAGCTTCTAAATTTCAGGTTAAAGGAAAGGAGCAAAAAGATAGAGACAGCAATGTTGCTGGACTCAGAATGCAGTTTTATGTAGGATCTCTTTCACATTAACACTGTATTAATACAGGGAATACCATATAGTTGAATGCCTGGTAACATCCTCCTGTGAGATTATTTACACCAGGGCAGTTGCCTTTCAATAGTTGATGGCTTTGTAAAACATTAGAGGCAAGCTATTTTACATGATCTGGCAGTGCCTTATGGTAAAAAAAAAAAAAAAGTGGTCAGTTATCATAGAAGCCATAATCTGGGCCATGGTCCATGAAAGTACTCTGGAATTTTAGTTTCTTCATATACATGGACATAGTATTTATGCATAAAACTCCTTCCTGTTTTGGACAAGAGTAATATGCGCCTCATTTTTAGGTTTTCTCTTTAGACACTGGAAATCTCTGCCCAGCAACTAGAACTGAATATTTTCAGTTTTTATAAACAGATGCACAACTTGGAACCCAAGGAAACTAGAGGCTGAGGAATGGTCTTCTTGGTTGGTGTTTTTTTATTTTTTTATTCAAGCCATTGCTACTCTTAAAAACCTTCGTTTTGTGAGAGCTAACCAGTCAAGCCATGGGCAGAGGACAACACTATACATTCGTAATCTGGACATAGTATGTATTTCAACCTTTTCTAATAAGCCCTTTGCAATTAGAGGTGATATCCGATGTCCAAGTGTCAGATGCTGTCAAGCAATTTATTAATTGTTATGTTACACTTAAAACTTGTGAATTCAAAAGAAGGTTTAAATATATAACTTTATATGATGTGGAATAAGGTGAAGTGCCAAGACTGGAAAAACTCCCTTATCAGCCTCAACAAAAAGCTGAAATCCTTTATTAAATTCTCTAAAGCTAGCTATGAAAACAGAATTACAGCAGATAGTAAAGGCAACAACAAGGCCTTCTATAGTTATGTAAAGAATCTCTATGGCAATACCCAGATTTCCTCTTAGCTATTGCACAATGGTACCGCCTATACCGAGCCAACAGATATTGCCAATATACTGGCTAAAAGATTCAGTGCCAACTTTATCCCTCTCTCCCTCTCCAAAGGACCAGTCACAATACCAGTAGATTGCCAGGCACCCAGTATTACTGCTGCAAAGGTTAAAACAGCACTGCCCAAGGCCAAGATTACAGCTTCTATGAGACCTGACAATATCCCTGGCTGTGTTCTACATGAACTACAGAGTGAACTGGCACCTCACCTGTGTGCCCTGTTCAATCACAGCCTTACCTGAGGCTTTGTCCCTACCAAATGGCGCACTGCTACAGTCATCCTTCTCCACAAAGGAGGAGTGACTACAGACCCTGGGAACTAATGCCCCATTAGCCTGATGAGTCTGATATGCAAAGCTGTGGAGCGCATCATCATGGACCTAATAAACAAGGATATAGGGAATCTTCAAACTCTGGATCCCACACAGTTTGGTTTTGTGAAGGGTAGATCATGCCTGCTCAACTTCTTTGAGTCAGTCACCAGAGCTGTGGATGAAGGCAAGGTGGTTCATACCGCCTACCTTCATCTGGCCAAGGCTTATGATACTATTCCCCACTCAGGAATCATAGAAAAACTCACTAAGCTAGGCATCAGCCCCTACATCACTAGGTGGGGTGCAAGCTGGATCACAGTTAGAACCCACAGTGTGAAAGTAGCTGACTCCAAGTCAGATTGCTGACCAGTCATGAGTAGAGTCCCACAGGGTTCAGTCCTGGGTCCTCGACTATTTGGTATCTACTTCTCTGAAGTCCAGGCCAATATGATGGGACTCTGGCTGACAAAGTTTGTGGATGATTGCAAGTTGGGAACTATTATTTACTCTCTCAGTGATGTTGACATCCTACAGAAAGGCCTCACTGAGACCAACGACTGGTGTCAGAACCATGGCCTTAATCTCAATGCCAAAAAATGTGTCATCATCCCCTTTGGGAAAAACCCAGTTCCCATGAATTACCACATAGATGGTAGTCCACTGAACACTGACAGTGTTATAAGAGATCTGGGAACAGAGGTTGACAGCAACCTCTCTTTTGACCACCACATTGCCACTGTGGTCAGAAAGTCCTTCTATGTCGCACATCTCATTACTAAGGGTTTTGCATACAGGAAGAAACAGGCCATTGTCTCCCTCTACTCTTTCCTAATTGGGCCAATCATTGAGTACAATGCCCCATTTAGCATGTACCTCACCAAACACCTGCAACAACTAGATAAGCCATGAAAGTACCTCACAAAGAGGATCCTAAGCCTTAAACATTTCTCCTATATGGACAGACTCAAAAAACTCCAACTATTCTCTGTCTCATATTGCCTACTTAGAGGCGATCTTTGCTTGACTTACAAAGCCATATCTGACCCAGCTCTGTTAGAATGCTACATCTAAAGAAATCTCATTCCCTCCACATCACATGCTCCAGAGACCTCAACCTGATTACCACAATCAACAGAACATGCTGGAGGAACATATTCATAACCCAGAGACTGCCCATGCTATGGAATAGACTTCCCATACATGTCAAGCAGAGCACCTCACTGGCCCTCTTCAAGAGAAATCTTGATGAGTGGATGGGGAATAGAAAATTCACCCCAGGGATCACCACTGTGGTTTTACTCGACAGAAGCACTAGGAAATAAGGTTGGGTAGCACGATGCCAGGGTAATGCTATGGGCTAGGCTTGTAAAGGCTCCAGGGCCATTAGCCTAGTACACACCTATGAACCTATGAACCTATGATATTTGACATAATTTGATCTTACTTTCTTCTTAATCGTTTGTCTCAAAGTTATGACACTGGATGTATTATTTACTAGTAAAGTCTTGATTTAAAAAAATGCATATCATTACACTAGAAAGTAGTCTTTCTATCTAGCCTGCAGATGTTTTTCATTTTGAGAGAACATAATAATAAAGCTATTATATCCCTGTTTTTTAGAGATTACACAAATCCCTATTTTCACCTTATAGGAAGAAATTAGGTATTTTGTTACAGCAACAACAATAGAATTTTACAGATATACTTAATCTGTACTGGGCTTGCATATTATACAATTCCAAGTGTCATCCTTGGTAATAGTTTTAACATACACACAAACACACACACACAGCACTTATCAAAACTTATCCACAAAATACGTGGTTTGCATAATAAGATAAAACAACCTGCTAGATAGACTGTTGCTGATTATAGAAAGAACTAACCTATTACATATTCCTTAAGAAACTATTTCCTCAGCATTCAATATGCATTATATAATGCATGCATCATGTTGTATGTGAAAGTAAAAATAACCAAGTGCTGCTCGCTTAACTGCCTGTAGTCACTTCAACCCATTCCATTTATTCCCTGAAGTTAAAAAAATTACAGTGCCACTGATGGAGAGCTTGCATCATAGAGCTGACATCCTGGAATACCAATTCCTGCATATAAAAGGGAGCATAGGATACTGTGACAAGTTCCTGACCACAAAATAATTCCGTAGTTAAACCTCACCAATTTAGAATATACAAATCTGACACAGCAAAGGCAATAGTTTGGCAAGGCTTCATATCACATGGCAAAAGAATCTGTTTTACCAAGATTACTTTACCATGACTATAAAAATTAGCAATTAAAGTACGCTTGTATAAGAAACTTGGAAATCTTTGCACAATCCTCTAATTTTTTGCTTATTTGAGGTGTGTTTATATATACTTGTCTGAAGGCATTTCTTCAAGATTCATATTGATGTAATGGTATTTGCTTTCTAGACAGTTCAGTACATCTAAATGCACTGATTACTTTGCTAGTATCTACAGTGCACCTTTAGACTATATTGAAGGAAGATAGTTGCCTAAACTCCTGGCACACAGGTTAAAATGGTTATAACTTTTAACAACAAACCTTCAGCATGAAATCAAGTGCTATATTTTATATGTCCAGTAGTTACCCTGCTTATTTCAGGTAATTTCTAAAGTGATGATACAGAATATAAATATGTAAATAGAACAATTATGAAGATTTAAGGACCCCACCCCTGGCATCCTATACTACTGGAATAGGATCAGAGAAGTCACTATTCAAATTGCAATATGCCAGGCATCACGAAAATAACTTCCACATCACATTTGCAAACCCAAAACAGAAACCAAAGATGACAATTCTTCCAATTAAAATTTCAAGAATCAGGTTCAAAGACATTCAAATTAAAACTATAGGAAACATGGTCAAAGGCAATTTTTGTACTAGGTATAAGAAATACTACCATATGCCACCAGGTAATTGTTGGTGCAATTTAAGTACTCTTTGTATAGCTTAATAAATAAGTATACCCTGATCCAGACCAATTTTAACAAACTGCATCAACCTAGAAAAAAGATCAGAAAACCCATTAAAATCCTCATTAATAATTAGTAGTCTGTGTTTACAGATATAATAAAATATGTAGTCCATATTTTGCTTATATGTAACGGTAAAATAAAACATATGGGTACCAGCAGATATTTTATTTCAAAAAGGTGTGTGGATGTTTACTTTTCAAACAATTTGTGATTCTAATAGAGAACATTTTTCATTAAAATTCTTATAACCCTCTGAAGGACTCGGAGATCTAAGAGTCTCAAGCAGAAGCATCATCCTATGCAGTTCAGGTATTTGGAATGTGGCCTTTGCGAGTTATAAAAATACATGCATGACTTTTTAAAGAACAACACTGGGGTAGTATTTTAGTGCCTTTCTTGGGCTTGTTGGTCCTTGTTAGATATAAAGGCAGCCATAATATTAAGTTCCATAATTCTGTTGATATTATAATCAGCTCTGACTACAGCAAAATCCTTCAGGGCTGTTGCTGTGGGAATAGCCTGCTGTTTAATGACTCTGTGTAAGAAGACAGATGCACTTTTCCATGCCAAACAGGTAGCACTGCTAAACATAATAACCACAAAATATCATCATTACGTTTCTGTGACTGTAATCTGGACTGGAGCATGTTGCCTAATCATTTAGGCTGTATATATTTATATAGAATCTGTAAATGATCCATCAGTCAACAAGGCTGTCCTTGCACCTGAGAGTGTCTCGTAGCTATTGTTCTTTTGAAACACCTTTTGATTTTCACTAAATATAGACCAACATCTTTTCCATTATTCCTTTCTAACTTTTTCATATTTATTATTTTTATCTTACCATAACCTCTACATTCTTTCTCAGCCTTACTTCCATTCTCTCCTTTCTCTATTCTGAGTAACATGGTATTAATACTATATTCTATCCCTTATTTAGATACATAGAATTGTGCCTCATTATTTACTTATTGATCATGCTGAAATATGTATAAATTTTACATATGCATATTATAATTATACTTTTTTTCTACTGTGCTAGCCAATTTCTTTGTTGCACATTTGTATTGTAGAACGGTAGAACTTTTCTCCCTGGTTCTTCACTGAAACTTGGCTTTTGCTGTGTCAAACTCTCCATGTTAACAAAAGAGAGCAGTATTTTCTTAACGTAAACCTATTATTCTGTTGTATGCTATGTGACCCAATCATTTACTATCTGGTTTCCTGAGTACTGTCTGACTGGTTTGATAGAGGACAGTACACATGTTAATAGATATTTTTAGCATGCCAGGTGTTACTTGGAGCTCATACGATGCATCAGGTTAGTGTGAGCATTCTTTGTGCCCCTGCTACATACTGGCCAGGTATGTCAGTGGTGATTAAGCCATTATCATGTTGTTGTGATGAAGGGATCTCATCATGTGAGAATTCCCATTGGACAAGCTCACCATTTTCACACTCCACTCCAGTGGTAGTATATGTCTGCTCACTCTCCCTATTGTGGTAAGATTTGGGGGAATGGTCAGAATGGTCACAAAGCTGATGCAGGTTATATTCAGTCTTGCAGAAGAGTGCACAACTAGACTAGATAGAGGAGAAGCATTGCCAATGAATACGATAAAATGGGAACAGTGAGCAGACATACCAGGTAACATAAAATTTAAAACACTCATTTAAAATATTGGGATGTTTATCCCTGTTCATTCGCTGTTGCAAGACTCCCCTCAAGATCCAATAAAGCCAACATGATAATTTTTCACCATGTGCACATTGACCCACAATGCTGGCACCCATACAAAACCAGGTAAACACTGAGGTATTCTAAGCTGATTGCATGCTAATCAGCCAATCCAACATGGTAGAGCTATTCAATAAGCTACAAAACATCTGTTTTGTGTCCCTACTGGTTTGTCCTGTGTATTCCAAAACTTTTGGAATATAGCCATGGAAAGGAGCCTACACAGAGAGAACCATGTCAACTGCTGCATTTACAAGATAAGTCTTGAACCTGGAGTGTATTGTGTAATAATAAGAATGAGTGGCATATCCTTATATCACACCAATAGAGCAACATAACCTTGTATGTGTCATAAGAGTAACTCACCTTTGCTCTCCCACACACAAAAAAACAGTCTGTCCTTGTTTGTGCTATAACAGTGACTTACCTATGCCAACTCCCCCCCACCTAAAAAAAAAGAGCAGGAAAAAGACACAATTTGCTAACAAACCCTCTTTGAAATGTTCTAGCAAAGACACTGTCCCTGAAATATTTGCACATATTTAACACACAGCATTCCATTTTCATGTATTGGCAGTCATGTATACCTCTGAAATGGCTTGGCAAACATGTCCATGCCATCACTACTAATGTATACAGATAAAAGTGCAAAAGCCTTTGCTTCAGATATTTCTTAAATACATTCCAGCATATGCAGTATGTAGCTGACCAAATGGAACCGTATCTTCTAAATGTAAATGAAAATCTACTTCTCTTTACAGATATATCTTGAAGAAATAGCATTATGAGCAGCCTTTGCAACATAAACAAGTGTCCTCAACATCAGTTTGCCTAGCTACATGGCTGCCTTTTTATGGTGTAGATCCAGGGCTGTTAGCACAGTGAAGATGCAAATGAGGTGTGAACTCATTAGAGGTGCTGAATCTCCAAAAGTTGGATCTGTGTAGAAGATGAAAACATAGTGCAGGCACTCCCTCAGTGTTTGCTTTTAATGGATTGCAAGTGTGACTGATTAGTGGTTGAGAGAAGGAAAACACAGCAGCTCTGTAGGCTGTTTTACTTCCACTAGGTGTGACAGGTTCGATCTACAAAGTGTTAGATATAAGGTTGGAAATGTAAGTAAGCAGCACACAAGTCATAGGTTGTGTTCCTTAACATCCAGCCTGCCCTTCATTTGTTGTCAATTGCATATATTATTTCCACTTAATATCCTCACACCTCATAAGGCTAAGGATAAAGAATGGCTTACACAGTGCACGTCTCAGAGTACTGCTCAGATAAATGAAGAATGGCCAACAAACACACAAATGTAAAACAGAGCTGAATATTTGCAAGCAATAATCATGACAGGTTGTGTGAACATTAGGTGCACTATATCCAAAACAATACTTGCATGGTTTGATATCACTGTAGATGCTGTTGCAGCTGGTTATATGCATATTGAGTTATGTTTTTTGCTGCAAAGCTGTTTGTGTGACAAAGAGGGATAAGGCACCCATCCTATGTTCTGAAGGTGTATTGGAATGAGAGTTCTAATCCATTAGTAACTAGAAATGCCTCATGTGTAATATCGTTTTCTATTCTGTATATCATAGAATGCATTTCCTTATTTCAACTACCTCTCCATTTTCCTTCTTTTTTTTCTTTTTTTTATTGGTCAGTGTTTGCACAACACACCATGTAGCGCAAACAGGAGAAATGGGGAAAAATGATTGTCAGATATGGCTGTGCTTATCTGGTTTGAGCAAAGTGCAACAGAGGGCAAACTGGACAACTGGCCCACCCAGGAAGCAGACAGGACCCAGACAGATGAAAATAGAAACCTGATGCATTCAATTAATAATATTGGGTATCACGCAAACCCGATAAGTGATGTTGCTCTGTGGTTAACAGCGAGACTTTAAGAATGATTACTATAACGGGATATGATGTAACTAGTCCTGTTGCAACAGATGTTAAGTGTAGGGATGAAGTATAGATGGTTCTGAGTTCTATGCAGTGTGCAAAGAAGACATAAACTTGTGATAAAACAACAACGAAAGGCCAGTACTGAATAAATCCAGCCGATGTAAATTTTACACTCTGTTTATTGAAACTGTACTGTTAAGTGCTTTTTGTTTAACTTGTAGGCTAAACTTCTTCAGACAAATACAATTCAAATAACCCTCATTTATATGGACACACCCTTCAATGTCTAATAAGCCCTTCTAAAAGGGGTATCACTCAAGCGTTTATATTTTCAAGAATGGAACTACAGTCAACACTGAATAGTATTGCAACAATTAAATATGTTAAAATTAAAATTAAAATTAGAATTAGAATTTATTCAGTGTATTATTGTTTGCATGTCTATATAAAAAGTCTACAGTTCATTTATTTCAAACACAAACAAATAATTAATAGGCTACATTCCCTGTCTTAATGTTTAACCTAGTAATATATATTACAAATACATGAAACAAGTAAAGTAGCAGCATATAAAACTTATTAAAGTTGATGTATACACAATTATTATTAATATATCTAATAAATAATATAAAATTCATATTAATGAGTGTTATTTTGCCTAAATGTCTTAAAAGCATGCGTCCTAAATTATGAACACTTTATCTAAAAATGACCATTGGTAATTAAATATTCAATGTTTCACGATCCATCTTTTAGAATTCATGCTAAAATTTATTATGCACAAATACTCTCGGGTCCCTCATCTAGTCTGATGTACTTTTTTAACAAAGTGGGAAATATACCCCTTATATATTACTAGGTGCAAACAGATGTTGGGAAGTGGTGACAATTGTATATTAAACAAGCTACGCTACCCCAGTATGTCTTAAAAAGATCTAGTAGACTAATTGAACCTAACTTAAACTTGATGGGCCAACCTAAAAAAGAAGTGTCATCTACTTACATTTTTGAGTTTCAATACAGGTGCTATTGAGCAGGCCTCATTCAACCCAGGCCAATGATGTGAGTTCAACCTAAGTTGCCATAGCAGCTCCAACTCTTCAAGTAGTAATGAAAAAGGGCCCCCTTGGGAGTTGGTCCTAACTGAGTCAATGACTAAATTTGAACCCATGTCCTGGGTGGTCCTTACAATATCTAGCATGAGGACTCTCTTGTTTACATTTACTGATGTAATAAGTGTGCTCATACACCCTATCTCTAAGTCAGCGGTCCATCTTGCCAATGTAATATGCTGGGCAACTATGGCACTGTGCTAGGTAGACTATTAATTTTGAATTACAGTTTTATCTCTCTTTCGTGTAGTAATGTCTACCTCTTATCGTAAATTTAATACCTGTGTCTATAAATTTACATTGATTACATTCTTCACATTTGTATGTCCCTGGGAATTTTTTACCTCTAACTTTATTGCTTTCCAACATTGATTTAAGGTTCTGTCCTTTTGTATGTGTTAAAATTGGATGGTCCGCTATTTTATCTATGAGGTCCCTATCATTGGTAAAAAGTTCCTATTTCTTGGACATGATGTTTCTGATAGCTGAAAAGTCAGTGTTGAACATAAAAGTGAAGCTAAGTTTATAATGAGCTCCTGGTGATTTGACATCTATCAATGGCACATCTCTTGCTTCTACTCCAGTTTCTGAATTCAAGTTGTTATTAGTGGAAACTTCTTCATAGCGATGATCCATCAAGATAGGTTTAAATTTACCTTGTTGTCGTTTAAAATCAACTTCATCTATCAGTTCTTCTAATAGTTCCCTAGGGTAGCCTTTTTTTTAAGGACATTGTTTTCAGTGTCTTACATTTGTCTTCAAATTCTTCCTGCTCTGTCGTCATCCTAGCTGCTTGCACCAGTTGCCCTTTAACCACTGATCTCTTTTGGTGGTATGGGTGTGCACTGATGTAGTGGAGAAAGCAGTTGGAGTATGTCTTCTTTCTAAAAATGCGTGCTCGATACTGTTGTGTGTAATCCTTTGACAATTCAACATCTAAATAGTTGATAGTATCCCTATTGAGATGACTAGTAAATCTTAGAAAGTTAGTTGAGTGTGGAGTCTCCCTTAATGATCACAAATATGTCACCCAAGAAGCGAGTATGATAAAATAAGTGTTGGTTAACTTCAGTGTTGTCTAAAATTACCCTATGTTCCCAATGGGCCAACACTAAGTTTGCAAAACTCACTCCGCAATGAGACCCCATCGCTACCCCTATCTTTTGTAAATAAAAATGGTTGTTGAACATAATGAAGTTGTTTTCTGGCACTATCCCGAGTAGTTCTTCCACTAATCTCATTTCATTATGGTCTGTTCCCTTAGATCTAATGTGGTCTATCACCTACTGGGTTCCCGTGTCTTGTGGTATAACTGTGTATAAATCACAGACATCAATTGTCATGAAATTATATTCCCCTTTAAAATCCAAGTTATTGATGTTGCCTAAAAATGACCAAGAATCTTTACAGATTTGTGGTTCGAGTGCTAGATATTTTTTCAATATGTTATCAACAACCTTTGCACAGGGGTACACGATGGATTGCCTAGCATCCACTAGAGCACGCATGGGGGGATTTTCCTGATTCTTGTGAAGTTTTGGGACTCCAAATAGTACTGGCATTTTGGGTAGGCCATCGTTAAGTAATTTAACATATTCAAATCTATTAATGCATCGATAAACAGGTCATTAATAAATGTTTTTATTCTATTATAGGCTATATTCACCTCATTTAAGCTTACTGCTGTGTATGCTTCCCTTTCTAACACTTTATTCATACGTGTATTGTAGTCCTCTACCTCCATCAGTACTAATCCTCACCCTTTATCTGGTTTCATCAATTGTACCGGGAGGTATTGGAAGTTCTTTAAAGAGTCCCTTTGTTCTTTGTTTAAATTCATTAAAGTATTGTAGTTAGACTGTGTGGTGGGTTGTTTAATGTTCTAAAGCCCATCTCACACAGTCTTTCAAAAAGTAGAAGGGTTGGGTGAATAGGTGTTTTAAAAGTACTAGGGACTTGTATCTGTTCTATAATCTGGTTTGAGTTGTTTCCCATTAAAATATACAAGTTTCATTTTCTTATGTACAGTTTGAAATCTATCAGGAGTCTTGCTATATCCACTTTATATGAGGGAACAAAGGTCAGGCCCTTAGCTAGGACTTCATGAGTAAGGGGTCTAATTATACATCTGTAAATTTAAAAATGTTAAAATCCCCTTTTGTGTTTGTTACCATATTACATTTTTTGTTATTCACCATAGTCACCGCATTATCGATGTTCATGTAAAAATTGAAGTCACAGTCAGAGTCAGAACAGGCAACTAGATAAAGACTTACCCCTTCATCGGCCCCACATTCTACTTCCTCTTCTTGTTGTTCCTTCGTGTGTTGTAAACCCTCCGTTGGTTCTGTTGTTGTTTGTTGTGGTTCTGGCCTCTGGGGTTTGGAAAATTGTTCCTACTATAGTGTGCATTCCTTGTAATATTATAATTGTCGTCTTCTTTGAAGTTGTTTACTTCTTCCATATTCTCCATAAGGCCTCCATTCTGGTTGTTCCTTGCTTCACTATTTGTTTCTCCTTGAGGATAAGGGTCTACACACCTGCTAGGCATTGATGTCATCCTCTTAGGTTGTGTTGGTTCAAACCCTGCTGTTTTAACCCTATCGAGTTCCACGTTTGGGAAGTGGGTGTGTCTGGATAAGTGACCCTATCATTATAGTACTTTCTGTCCCTCTGTAGTTTTCTAAGCTTAGTTTTTCTAGCTTTCACTAACTGTTGATTGATGCTTTGTTGATTGATGCTTACGAAAGTTCTGTTGTAATCAAAGTGGTATTTGTGGAAGTCTATGTCAGCCTTAATTTCTATGTCCAACGAGTTCACTTCCGCGGTTAAAGTATTAATCCACTCTTGGTAATGTTTTGACATTAATTGTAGTAGTTCAAGACCCTGCTTGTTGAATAAGCTGATTAAGTCCTGATGAAATAAAGAGCCTGTGTCCACCCGTGTGAGGTACTGCCAGGACCTAAGGCCCTTAGGGACCAGTTCTTCTTTCCTACACTGTTCAAAATAGTTCATTTCAAGTTGAAGCTTACGTATTTTCAAAAGCTTGTAGTCAAACTCCTTTAATTTTTCAACTATATTTGTTGCTCCTCCAGTTGGTAGTCCCTGGGTGTTATCAGCATTGCTGCAATTCAATTGTGGTTGGTCATTTAACCAAGCGTTGATATCGGGGACTCCAATAAGCCCCGAGGAGCTCTCCGAATTAGGTGAGTTGTGGTATGAGGTTTGTGAACCCATGTTAATAGCCACATTACTGCTGTTTCGTCCCTGGTTTCCTTCTATGGTATTGCTTGTACTGGCTCTGTTATTAGAGCCTGTACTTTGTAGAGGGTACGTAGTACTAATTCCCGGTCCGGTTATTTTACCCTGAGACAGGGTTTCTACTTGGGTAGCCAGGGTCTCGAGTCTCTGGTTCATAGCTTCTATAAGTAGCGTTAAGTTCCCTGATCCTTCCTGGGGTTGTTGGTTCGGTGAATTAATCAATGTACTTAACCTTCCTGTGGACATACTGACAGTTTCCAAAGAAGACATAAACTTGTGATGAAACAACAACGAAAGGCCAGTACTGAATAAATCCAACCAGTGTAAACTTTACACTCTGTTTATTGAAACTGTACTGTTAAGCACTTTTCGTTTAGATCATAGGCTAAACTTCTTCAGACAAATACAATTCAAACAACCTGTATCACTCAAGCGTTTATATTTTCAAGAACGAACAACAGTCAACACTGAATAGTATTGCAAAAATTAAATATCATGTTAAAATTAAAATTAAAATTAGAATTGATTCAGTGTATTATTGTTTGCATGTCTAGGTACTGTGCTAGATAGACTATTCATTTTGAATTACAGTTGTATTTCTCTTTCTTGTAGTAATGTCTACCTCTTATTGTAAATTTAATGCCTGTGTCTATAAATCATCTTTAAATAAGTTTTATGTGCTGCTACTTTACTTGTTTCATGTATTTGTAATATATATCACTAGGTTAAACATTAAGACAAGGAATGTGACCTATTAATTATTTGTTTGCGTTTGAAATAAATGAAATGTAGACTTTTTATATAGACATGAAAACAATAATACACTAAATCAATTCTAATTTTAATTTTAACATGATATTCAATTGTTGCAATAATATTCAGTGTTGACTGTTGTTCAGTTCTTGAAAATATAAACGCTTGAGTAATACCCCTTTTAAAAGGGCTTATTAGGCATTGAACAGTGTGTCTATATAAATGAGGGTTGTTTGAACTGTATTTGTCTGAAGAAGTTTAGCCTACGAGCTAAATGAAAAGTGCTTAACAGTACAGTTTCAATAAAAAGAGTGTAAAATTTACATCGGTTGGATTTATTCAGTACTGGACTTTCATTGTTGTTCTATGCAGGGTGTGCAACCTTTGTTTTACTGCTGTGAAATTGCAGTTTATAACAATGAACTGCAACATAGACAAGTCTTTTTTTTCAGCTTTCTTGTGGCAACATGTGTAAGGATAGAACTTCCATACACATGGTCCTGGGTTAAAATACAGCATATTCCATGCACTTCTACTCTTGTTCCACTTCCGATTATAGTCACTCTCACTTGTAACACTTCACACGGTGCATTGGATATTAATTACATGTATGAGGGCTGAAGCCCTAGTATTGTGTCAGTTATGTATTCAGTTTTTTATGTATTATTACATTTATTCTCAAATGTGGATCTATATAATTTGAGCGAATGCTTAATTCAGCAATTCGCTAGTTGTCAAACTGAATTAAACAAAAGCTCAGTTAAGTGAATGCTTGGTTAAGTGAAAGCTCAATTAAGTGAATGCTTGGTTAAGTGAATTTTTTCCTAGGGAAAGGACGTAATTGGCCATCATCGGTTATTTTCCCTATTCCCCATTACAGTGTGATCTCAGAGTTGATATATTTAGTTGGGGGGTGTAGGAGCATAGTTTCCCACACTGGGGGCCACTTTGCAGAGTTTTAAATTTAGTTTTGTTTGTTCTGATCAGTGAGCAGGCAGCTTTTTTTTCCCCGAGAAACTTTTCAGTTAACCAAGCATTCACTTAATTGAGCTGTTGCTTAATTCAGTTTGACGGATAGCAATTTGCTCAATTAACCATTTGCTCAAATGATATAGACCCTCAAATGTATGAATGTGGTATCTTGTGTACTATATTCCTGTAATTTTATGTCTGCTATCTGGACTGCCATGGCCTTCAAATTTGTCTAACACACATTCACAACTGCCTGTTCTTCCAATAACCTTGAATTTGCTTTGCTTGCTACTGTTGTGCTCTGCTTACTATCACACATACACAGTAATTGGAGGCACGACTTGCTGAGTGTGGTGTTTGTGTGATGGTAAGTGGAGCACAACATTTTCAAACACTGTGCACCCTTCCAGTAAATGCAATAACTGGAATTGGTGGGAAACCATCACTCTCCATTGCTCTTGATCCATGGTAGACATAGCAGGCATTTCTGGAGAACAGGCATTTCTGGAGATTTAGGGCACAGAGATGGGGTGTACAGGAGTCCAAGACATTTACTGGACTCCTAGTTAAACACCACAGTGCTAGGCTTCTGTATGGGAACTATTCTGGCTGCTGATATAAGTTGGAAGCTTGGGATACTTCGCTCCAGGCTGTAACCAGTGCCCCCAGTATCCCATGTACTGGTAACCGATGTATGCATCACTATAATGACCTATGGTGGAGAAAATGGGATACCATCAATACTTGCATTGAGGAATTTAGGACTGCAGTCATCCCACAACTGTGTAAGTATCAACTACAGAGAGTATTTGTAAGACTTAAAAGCTGAACATAGGCAAGACTGGTATTCATAATGGTATTCTGTTCTGTTCTGTTTTTTTTTTCCACAGCTGTCATGAACTGGAAAGTCAATGTAAGAACTATTAGGACTAAACTGACAAGGATAAGGGAAGCATGTGCTATGTATGCAGCAGAAGAGTAGTGCTACTGTAGCATTAAAGTTAAATATAACTTTGTGTGCTATTTTATAGTATTGTATCAAACTGAGCATGCATATATCAACTGTAAAGGAAAGTATGCACGCATTAGTCTATAGCACCAAGACTACAATATTAGACTTTAGTCAGAGGTTGTGGGTTCAAAGACCATACTTCCCAACTATGCAATACTATTGATTCTTCAATTAGGTGTAACTTAAAGATTTAAAGTAAAAGCTCTATACCAGCAGCACACATGGCCTGCTGTAAACTGTAATCTGTATAACTGGAACACACATATGTGCAATATATGCTTGTCAAGGAGTACTTGTTGCAATCTGTAATATAGTGTGAATCTTTTAGGAGCTAACAGTCTTAAAAGTAAAAGTTCTCTGTTAGGAGGGGGTAGTCTTAAAATTGAAGTTTAAGATAATAGAGTCAAATAATTGTATAAATGCATTATATGTCACATATGAAGATACTAATCTTATCTCTTTTTTTTTCTCTCACCCCATCCATTATCTCACATTTTAAAATTTTATTTAATTTTATTTTTTTCTGTGTTTTATTGTGTGTTGTTAAAATGTGTCCATGTCTTCCATGTGTACCATATCACTAAATGCTCCACAGCACAGCAGGGTAGGCCTGCCCCACGGGATCCACCTGTCTGCCTCCACCAGCTGCAGCATCATTTTCCACCAAGTCTGGCAGTACTACCTCTGCTGCCCCTGCACTACCTGCCCCCTCAGGTAGTCCTGCCTCTGAAGCCAGTCCTGTGCTACCCTCCTGGAGCAGTAGTGGAGATGGTGATTTTATCAACTGCACTGAGATGCCAGGGATAGTGTGTAGGGCTACGCACCTCACTGTTGTTGCATGCCTATGCCAGCTGGAGAGACTGCCCTCCCTCATTTTATGCAGTAGTTGTAGGAGGAGAAGGAGATGTCAAGTACTCCAGCCAGCAACACAGTGAGGTGAAAGTGATGACAGTCCAGTGGATGAGGACTTGATTCTTGCTTTCACCCTGCTTGATCCACATGGGTTTTGGATGTCCCCACCTTCACCCCACTCACGGTGTCCCCCAACCTTTTGTGTCCATCACCATCCCTGTCTCTTGTTTTGTTTGTCTTGTCTGTCTGCAATTGCTTCCTCACCTACCCAACTTACCTGACCCAGACATACCTACGTCCCTTCCCCAACACTCCTGTCCTCTCTAAAAAATGGGCACCTGTCCCAAAAAATATATATATATTGTCCCATACATAACTCTCTATTTTACACATATGTCTTCTTGACACACTTGATTTGGTCCAGTTACCTATGCAACATGATTATATTGTGGTCATCCTGCTCTCTGGAGGTGACAGTCCAAACTCAGTTAATATTTTGCACATATGTTCAACTTACACTGTTAAAGAAATGGATGGATATGGTTCTTTCCTACCTCCTTCCTGCAAATCCCTGTCCTGCTTTCCCTTTGTTCTTGCTCCCCATTTCATTACTGTTCTATCTTCTCATTTTTTTTCTTTAATGCATTATTGAGTGATGGTGTGCATCATGCAACAATGGTAATGCAAATGTATTTAAAAGTATTACATGCAGCTGTATTTGAACCCAGTACCATCTGGTCAGAAAAATGAATGTATAACTCCATTAACTGCATTGACACATGCTGCCACAGAGTCAGTTAAGTAGCAGCTGTATTCCAGAGACTCAGTATTAACTGTCAGACTTTGTTCTTCCCCCTGCTTGCTCCCCATTTCACCACTTTCTTATCTACCTCATTTTAATCTGGTCAAAAACTAGAATTGCACACAGCACACACATAAATAGCAGAACAAGCAAAGGATCCCTTTACCATTTGGATTCCATGTTTGCAAGAAGGTGTACATATCTCATTAAAGTACAGCCATGGCAAGTGGTGGCAAAATGCTGCTGTTACCTCTGTGCAATGGCAATTAACACCAATGTGCTACGCCAACAAACAGAAATGCATCTAGTATAAATAGTTCATGTCATTGTAATATTACTCTGTAATGAAAAGTATTTTAAAGTATTCGATACAACTGTATTTGAATCCAGCATCTTCTGGCCCAAAAATTAAAAGAATGTATCAATGCATTAACATGTGTTGCCACAGAGTCATTTAAGCAGCAGGTGCACTTCATAAACTCAATACTAACAGTCAAGCTTTAGCAACATGTCTTAGTTTTGTGCACTGCTTAACTACATGCAAACGTGTATCTTGCATGTTTATGTACTTTGCTAATGGTTGCGCAAACCTGCTGCTCACCTTGCTATGGAAATGTCTATATTATGCTGTATTATTACTGTTTACTGCCCATTTCCTGTATATTACATGAAATTTCTTGTGGAAACATTACAAATCGAGGGCCCTATCTAACAATATGTCACGTATTTACAATACATCCAAGTGCTTGCACCCCCCCCCCAAGCACTACAACCCAGGGGTCTCAGTACTTTTTCCACATATATATCAATCACACTACAAAATGTAATATCAAATGTTGTGTACTATGCGATGGACATCAATATGATAACATGCAGAACTAAAACTATTGACACATATGTGTAAAAAGCATTATCTACAAGTCCAGTGCAGGAATCAGCATGTATCATATCCCCAGGGACATAGATGCCCTTCAACACACCAGACCCTACCCATTTTAGTTTTTTAAAGGGTAGATCTTGCTTATTATCTCTTGTGGATTTCTTGGATACTGTCCCCAAAGACCTGGATGAGGGATAACAGGACATAACGCCTATGTTGATTTATCCAAGGCCTTTGACACTATCCACCATTCATGTCATAGTGAAGATCTCCCATCTGGGAATTAGGCCATACAGTACTAGATGGATAGCCAACTGGCTGAACAACAGAAGACACACTATCAAAGTTGGGGACTGCATTCCCCCTACTAGCCCACTCAACAGTGGTATGCCACAAGGATTTGTGCTGGGCCCTCAACTAGTTGGAAACTACTTCCCTGATTCACAAGAGACAGTAGATTGACCATTGTGTACCAAGTCTGCAGATGACTGGTAACTGGACCTACTCATATACAGTCCCCCAATGATGATAGCATATTACAAAAGGGGCTGACACAGACTAATGATTGATGCCAAACTCATGGACTGAACCTTAAAGTATATAATGACCCAATGTCCCCTTTGTCAGTGATGTATCCCTGCTAATCATGATATATGTAGCACCCCCTTAAGCTCAAACACAGTGTTGTGAGACTTGGGAACACATGTTGACAACAATCTACATTTTCATTAGTATGCGCCCATGGTGGTGACACATGCAATCTGCTTTGCGCGCATCATACATAGGGACATGACATCCAAGACCATGGTAGTCATACCTCTGCTGTACTCTACCTTTATCACACCAATAATGGTGTACAATTCTCACATCTGTCTATACTTCACCAGACACCTACAGCAATTGGAGAAAACACAGGGTTGTGCCTCCAAACATGACATATATCAAAGACTGACATACCCGTCACTGTACTTAGTATCATGCAGGCTGTTAAGAGGTGACCTATGCCTGCCCTGCAGAGCAGTCTCAGACACTGTCCTTGTGGAAATGATGGACATCTGCAGTTCAATGGGGACAAGAATAATTTGCCCCAGGGATTTCAACCTAGCCTGTGACATAAACAGAGCATGCTGTTGAGACAGATATATCCCACAGCACTTCACACTCCTCTGTGTCAAGCTTCCACTGCATGTGAAGCAGTGTTGCTCAATGACCCTGTTAAACTTTGACCTTGAGTACTGGTTGGGTGATTGTAAAATCACCTCAGGGCTGGCACCTATGTTCCCCATGGACAGGGCCATTTGGTGATGCTCACAAACTCACACTGCTAAAACAACCATCCAAATATGCTCAATAAAAATACTTGTGTTTTTACACAGCTAGGCATCTAAACACCCTAGTACTATTAGGCTAGTGACCTCAAATGAACCTGTGAAGCTATATGCCTATCCTGGCCTCCCAACCTGTTGTCCCCCACATGGCCTGCTGATGTCATGTTCTGTAAGTTCACTTGCACTGTTATATAAATCAGACTTGTGTCATGCTTCTTACATAAAGTATTGGGTTCTGTAGTCTGAGTACTTAGCTAGGGGGTTCTGTCCTCATTGAAGTTGATTTATAGTATGTGTGTCTAGACAGCAGAGCAGAAGTGTACATCCTACAATTACTTCTCCAATGGCATGGGTTGCAAGTATTTTGATACTTGCATATGCCTACACTTCCATTTCATGTAGGCCACACAACCCCTTCTCTCCCACATGGCCTGCCAGTATTTTGATACTTGGACATGCCTTCACATCCATTTAATGTAGTCCTCCCAACCCCTTGTCTCTCACATGGCCTGCTGATGGCATCTACTATAGGTTCACCTGCACTCTTGTATAAATCATATTTGTGCCATGGTGCTTGCGTAAAGTACTGAGTTATATAGTCTCTGTACTTAGGTAGGGGTTCTATTTTCAGAGTATTCAAGTGTGTGTGTGTGTGTGTGTGTGTGTGTGTGTGTGTGTGTGTGTGTGTGCGTGTGTGCGTGTGTGTGTGTGTGTGTGCATGTGTGTGTGTGAGTTTGTGTGTATATAGAGAGTGTTTTAAGCATGTGGGACATGGGAACTTGACTAGTGGTACTTGTGTAAAATACTGGGTTATGCAGTCTGTGTAATTAGATAGGGGGATCTATTCTTACTACAGTCAAGTGTGTGTGTGTGTGCGTGTGTGTGCGTGTGTGTGCGTGTGTGTGCGTGCGTGTGCGTGTGTGCGTGTGTGTGTGTGTGTGTGTGTGTGTGTGTGAGCTGTTGCTTGACATTACAGAGAGCATTTTACACCATCATGTGGGACATTATAATTTCCTCAACAGGCACTGTTGATGTTATCTTCTCCTCAACAGACACTGCTGATATCATCAGCTATAAAGTGTTGTCTGACACACTCCAAGTTGGACTTGAGCTGTGGTGCTTGCTTAAAGTACTGGGTTCTGTAGTCTATGTAATTAGGTAGGGGTTCTATTTTCACTGCAGTGGACTGGGTGTGGGAGCTGTTGCTTGACATTACAGAGAGCATTTTACACCAGCATGTGGGACACTGTTATATTCTCTTCCACAGACACTGCTGATGTCATCTGCAATATTGCATTTTTGCATATGCAGTACTTCTAGCTGGGCAGGGTCAGAGACTGGCCTGGAGGTCAAGCAGAAGTCACCTCATCCTATGCAGTAAAGATTACAGTGACATGGCTTTTAATATATCCACATACATGATGACATGGTTTGTAGGCCCTGTGTTATCTTGCTGAGAAAGCTCCGTGCTGTCTCCAGATACTACATGTGTCTGGTGAGGTACATGTAAGAAATAACATTATACTCTATTAGTGTTGTAATGTGGTTTGCCTATAGTGCTGTCATACATTCCTAGGATCTTAATATGATGGCAAGACATATGATGTGCACAACAGAAGCTTTCACTAGTAGTGTGGAAACTTGGTGTTCAACGTTCAGATTGATGTCTACATGTGCTCTGAGTGCTTGCATCACTGGGTTTATGCATAGCAGAACTGCTGTCAATGCTGTGATTAACATGGAACTCCATTTTTCAGATGATAACATTAAAAACACAAATTTCTGCATTTATTTGTACGTGTGCCTTTGTCGCAATTCAGTTGTGTGTATTAGCTCCTCCTGTACTATGTTATTAACATTGGCAGACTCAATGATTCCACACAATATGCAAGAATCAACAAACCTGGTAAGCCAATGGCCTTAAACTTTAGCCTGAACTGTCAAGAAATACAGTTCAAACAGTGAAGGGCTAAGCAGAGATTCCTGGGGTTTGTCAATGGTGTCTACTGGTACAGATTGATTCACCAACTTTCACATGATGTGTTCTGTCTGTGAGCCAGTTGGTTATACAGCAACTGTCATGATGTTTAATCCCCAGCTTGGGGGGTTTCTCAATGATGCCTGCATGTGTGATTGTGTCAAAACCCTAGGCCAGATCACAATAGGCAGTATGCGCTGTCTTATCTCCATCCAGGCCTGTATAAATGTGTTCTCAGTGCTTGCATCACTGGGTTTCAGCAAAGCAGTACTGTTGTCAATGATTAACATGGAGCTCCACTTTTCAGCTGGACAACATTGCAAATATGCATTTCTGCATTGTACATCATGTACATTTGTCACCATTCAGTTGTGTGTTAGCTCCTCCTGTACTGTGTTATCACCATTGGTGGACTCAATGATTGCACACAATATGCAAGAATCAGCAAACTTGGAAAGCCAAAAGCCATATACTTTAGGCTGAACTGTCGAGAAATACAGTTCTAACAGTGAATGGACAAGCACAGATTCCCTGGGATTTGCCAGTGGTGACAGCTCTACTGGTACACATAGATTAACCAAACTTCACATGATGTGTTCTGTTAATGAGCCAATTGTTTACCCATCAAGTGACATAAGGTTTAATCCCCTGCTTGGGGGTTTTCTCAATGTGTGATTGTGTCAAAACTCTAGGCCAGATCACAAGACACAGTATGCACTGTCTTACCGTCATCCAGTCCTGTCACAAAGAATCCATGTGCTTTGGCAACATCACCCAGCACATACACCTTCCTGATACAGTTGAATACACAGTTTAACACACCCTCCACACAGCCTGTGTTCCCATACAAGGATGTACATCAACATGCATCCACCAGAATGGGGGGGGGTGCAGCACTTGTTGCATCCATGTATAGGGACATCCTGACTCTCCTTAGCTGTGTGGTAGGCCTGGATGAACCACCATTTACACTGTTAACAGTTGAACGCTCCCCTGCAGTGTTCATTTCCATCACCACCGAAAGCACTTACCTAATAATACATTCTGGTTGTAGTGATTGGAGCGTTACTTTTTCTACTAGTAGACTTTTTTGCTAAGGGACTTTCTTTTGTTCCATATCAACGAATGAATTTTGTTAAAACGATTGTTGATCTCAAAATTTACATATGTAAATTGAATTTAGCAGTTCTAATGGGAGATTATTCCACACTTGTTAATACTTTAAGAGTTTCTAGTGTTTTTAATCCCCCCCCTGTGCCTACACTTTCATTGTTCGAGAAAATGTGTGAAGTAGATTTGAGAAAGTTATTAGATCAATGTGCACGTGAACAAGTATTTAACACTAATATCACTGTAGAAGAGAAGCAATATATTGATTTAATAAATGATTGTGATGTTAGAGTTATGAAACCGGACAAGGGAGGGGGTTTAGTCTTTATGAATCAGTCTACTTACATTAGTAAAATGCGTCAACATCTTGAATCTGAGGTGTATACTCCTGTCAGCCTTAATCAGGTTCACACTGCATATCATTTCATTAGAAGTACCCTAGATGATTTATTTCTGGAAGGTTCTTTTGATATAAATACCTTTCAGTATCTCTCTATGTCAGCTCCTAGAATTCCTATAATATTTGGATCTCCTAAGTTACATAAAGATATCCATGACCCCCCTTTTAGACCAATTGTGGATGGTAGAGGTTCCATTACTTTTGCATGTGCCAAATTGGTTGATAATATTTTAAAACCTCTTATTTACCAAGAAACACAAATATGTTGCGACTCATGGAGTTTCTTGGAAAATATTAATAACTTGGAGTATAAGGACAACAACATCTTTGTGACTATTGATGTTAAAGATTTGTGTACGGTAATTCTTCATCAATTAGGAATTAAATGGACTAGGGAATTTATGATTTTCAAGAAAGTCGATCATGGTAAAATATGTTTAATTGAAACCCTTTTAGATGTAATATTGTCTAATAATTACATCATGTTTGACAAAGATATTTTCTTACAGAACACGGGAGTGGCTATGGGGTCACCATGTGGGGCAAGCTTCGCCAACAGTGTTATGGTCTATTGGGAACATAACTATTTGTTCACTGATAGTGAGTTTCAAGAAAATGTTCTCTGGTATACTAGATACCAGGATGACATGTGCCTGGTATGGCAGGGAGATGTTAATCTAATTGAAGGGTTTATTCAGCATATTACAAATAAAACTGATTTTCTTGAATTTACGTATGAAGTAGGAGTTGACTGTATAACATATTTAGACGTGAAACTTACTAACGATAGGGGCAACAAACAGTATAAAGCTTCTATATATAGGAAACCCACCTACTCTAATGCATTTTTGTTTTATACTCGTGAACACCCTTACCATCAGAAGAAGGCAATTGTTAAAAGCCAGATGGTAAGGGCTGCAAGGATGGTCACTGAAGATGTTGATTTTGATTTGGAATGTGAAAAGCTAAAATCAATGTCCTTGAGCAGGGGGTATCCTTATAATTTACTTGATATAATGATTGAAGTGAAAAATAAGAGATCATCAGGTTTTTTTTAAACCCATTTTGGCTAGTAGGTCTCAGGCTGAGGGCAATGTTCTTACCCTTAGCCAGGTTTGTCTACAGAATGATACAACAGTCAATGAAGATAAACCACTACATCTTAGTTTCCTGTCCACTTTTTCTTCTAGTACTAAAAGGGTCAAGGAGATTTTCATCAAAAATTGGGCGGTCATTTTGGAAGAGCCTTCTCTTTGTACTAAATTGGGTATCAGACCTCATTTCACATTCAGGAGAGGTTCGAATCTTAAAAATTTATTAGAGAACCATAAGAACAGGAGTTATGGTCATTCCCAATGGGCACATTTAGGTATGCGTAAGTGTGGGCATTGTACACAATGCAAGTTTATTCAGGTGAGCACTACTGCCAATATTAATCATAAGATTTATAGAATCAATGGTTCTTTTAATTGTGATTCTAAAGCAGTTGTTTACTTTGCAAGTTGTAAATTTTGTCCCTCATTCTACATAGGGAAGACTGAGCGGAAACTGAGGCAGAGAGTATATGAACACTGCTATGCTGTTAGCAAAGGGGATGTTAATAATGCTCTTGCGAGACATGTATTGCAATTTCCAACTCATGAGTTTTTATTTTTAGTTTTACATCAGATCCCTTTAGATCCGAGAGGGGGGCCTTGGCAACTATTACTTGAACAGAATGAGTTGTATTGGCAAATTAGAACTGCTGCATATATTTTCCCTGGTTTAAATGATTATGTTTCTATCAAAAGTGTTTTAAAACTGAAAGCATTGAATAGATAAGCTAACAGTTTAATTTATAAGTATGGTTATATACACACACATAAGTTTTTTAAAATTAACATATCTAACTAGTTTTACTTTTATGTATTATTTTTATTTTTATATTAATATACATGTGTTCCAGCACAGCTGATTTTAGCTAACATGTATTTAAAACATATTTTATGAAAATAGTGATATCTTTGATGTTATACATATATTGTGTGCATAGAGTTTCTTTTTTTCTTTTTTGTGCCATTTTGGGGATTGTCATTTATCATGTATTATAGTTTCATTTAGGTTTCCTAGCAGCATTTAATATGTAATTTATTATATATTTTGTTAGTCAGTATTTTCATTTAATATAAGTGAGATATAATATTGTGCATGGTGCTCTTAATATTGCATTTATATTGTGTAAGGATATATTTATACATATAAATTTTGGTAATTTAATTAAGTAATTAACTAACTGGCTTTTAGTGATTAAATCATTAATCGATTTGATGGTATGACTATATAAAGTGTATTATTTGATGTTTTTCTTGGTCTGATGAAGGTGGGACATTTTCAATACCGAAAGCGCTTACCTAATAAAACATTCTGGTTGTAATGATTGGAGCGTTACTTTTTCTACTAGCTTTTTCCTACCACTTCACTTGTAAGTTTTGTATTTCTGTAAGCCCTTTTGTAGAGTATTCATATAATTTGGGGATTCAATAATGGCTCTCAGTTTGCAATCATCTGCGAAGTTTCTTAGCCAGAGTACCTTAGTGTTGGCCTGTACTTCAGAAAAGTAGATGCCAAACAAGAGCGGTCCCAGGACTGAACCCTGAGGTACTCCACTTGTCACTTGTCTGGAGCTGGATTTGGAGTCGGCTACTTTTACAGTGTGCGACTATCAGTAAGCCAGTTGGCAATCCATCGAGTGATGTAGGGATTAATGCCCAGCTTAGTAAGTCTATATATGATTCCAAAGTGGGGGATGGTGTCAAAGGCCTTGGCAAGGTCCAGATAGGCTGTGTGGACCACCTTACCCTCGTCCACAGCTCTGGAGACTGATTCGAAGAAGTCAATCAGGTTCAGGAGACAAGATTGGCTCTTCATGAGCTCAAACTGGGTGAGGTCCAATGTTTGAAGGTTGCCATTGTCTTTGTTTATACGTTCCATGATAATACGTTCCATGGTCTTCCAGATCAGGCCCATCAGACTGATGGGGCAGTAGTTCCCGGGATCCAAGGTGGACCCCCCTTGTGGAGTGGGATAACTGTAGCTGTGTGCCACTCAGTGGGCACGAAGCCTGAGGTGAGGCTATGATTAAACATGACACCGAGGTGAGGTGCCAGTACATTTTGTAATTCACGTAATACACAGCCCTTGATGTCATCTGTTCCCATGGATGCTGTATTCTTAGCTTTGGAGTGTGTGTTTTTTACCTGTGTGGCCATTATTACCAAAATTTGGCAATCTTCTGGTATTGAGATGGGCCGTTTAGGGGGTGAGAGGGTGGTGAAGTTGGCACTGAATTGATCTGCCAGGATATTGGCAATATCCTTGGAATCAGTATATTTAATGCCATTCTGTTGTAGCTCAGAGCAGATCTGAGCATCGCCATTTAGATTCTGAACATAGTTATAGAATGCCTTGTGGTTGTCTTTGGAATCTTTGGCAATTTTATTTTCATAAAAAGCTTTGGAGGATTTTATGAGAGATCTCAGCTTCTTACTGAGACTGGTATGAGAGTTTTTTGCATCCTGGGATTTTCCTCTTTTCTGCAACAGCTTCTTCCTTTTGTTGTAAAGTTTGTTTATGGAAGGGGACCACCAGATTGGCTTCCTTTTTTTGGAGGAGAACATCTTGGTTCTATTTGGGATTGCATGGTTCATGCATAAGTGGATGTGCTTGTACAGTGCCTTCGTGTAGGATTCAGCAGTCAGACTTTCAGTTCCCATCTGCATGGGTGTCATGAAGTTTGTCACTTCTGACTTGAGTAGCATAAAGTTGGCTTTGGAGAAGTTTTTTTATGGAGGTTTCCTTACTGGGGGGTGGGGGGGGATGTGGATGTTAAGGATGATTAGCTTATGGTCAGACCTGACCAATGAGGGGGTGACCATAGGTGTAGATCATCGATTTCCCATGTTGGTAATGACCAGGTCTAGGATATTTGAGCCCCTAGTGGGACTATGGATTAGTTGATCCAGGGCTTTGGAATTTATGAATCCCAAGAACCATTGGGCAAAGGTGTTGGTATACGAGTCGTTTTTCCAGTTTATGGCAGGGTAGTTGAAATCACTAAGTATTAGGTTGTTTGGTTGTATCTTAATATTTTCCAGTATGTTTAGAAAGGTGTAGTGAGAATCTTAGGGAATGGTGGGGGATCTGTAGCAAGCTGCAATTTGGATTGCAGTCTTACCTAGTGTTAGTTGCACCAGGAGAATTTCAGATGCATTGTGTTGGGTAACTAGCCTGGAGGTGTGAATATCCTTGGTGAATATGGACACTCCCCCACCTTTAGTGTTTTGGTCCTGATTTGGTGGCCAAAAAGTGTGGTAAGAGTTGTAGCCTGGTATTGCAGGGGTGCTCTCTGGAGCCTTGAACCAGGTCTCAGTTACTGCACAGATATCGATGTATGATAGTTAACAGGGGAGGATGACTTCCCAAAGGATACTATTATGCATTTTTTGGCATTTAGTTTTAGTCTATACCTCTGACACCAGTCCCTTGTCTGTGCCAGCCCTTCATGGAGAACATTTGTGCCAGTGTGGGATTCAATGATAGCTCCTAATTTACAATCATCTGCAAATTTAGTCAGCCAGAGACAATTGACACTGGTTCTGACTCCACAGAAGTAGATGCCAAAAAGGAGCAGTCCAAGGACCGATCCCTGAAGGACTACACTTGTAACTGGCTTTTTGTAGAGGTGGACTCCGCGATTCTAATTTTCCTGCATCCTGTCTGTGAGCCAGTTGGCTATTCACCATGTGACATATGTGTTTGTACCTAACTTATAGAGTTTGTCAACAAGGCCCGACTGGGGTATTGTGTCAAATGCCTTGGCCATGTCAACATAGGTAGTGTGAACCATTTTGCACTCATTCATCACTTTGGTGACCTTCTCAAAGAAGTCCACTAGGTTAAGTAGGCATGACCTGCCCTTGGCAAAACCACACTGGGTTGGTTCCAGTGTCTGGAGGTTTACTATATCACTATTGATCATCTATATGATAATTCTTTCCATGTCTTTATATATAATGCTAATGACACCTATGGTTCTGTAGTTTCCACGGTCTGTAGAAGGTCCACCTTTATGCAGAGGGATGACTGCTGCTGTTCTCCATTCATGAGGCATGAAACATGTGCGGAGGCTACAGCTAAATAGCAATTCCAGAGGTCCTAATAAGTCATATTCCATGCCATTTAGAAGGCATCCTGGGATATAGTTTGGGCCCATTTGTGCAGTGTTCTTGGGTCTCAGAGAGTCACTACACCAGCATGTGTGCGCTACCGCTTTAGCTTATGCACACACTGCATACACAGGTGTTTAACAACATTAATAGCATGTATATCATTTAAGACAGTGTGGATTGTGCCATAGATATTTGCCACGCATACAAGGCAACTAGCCTGTATTGCCCATACTGTCACATATAGGCATAGCAGTGTCCCTCCTAACACCCCCTGCAGATATTATAGTACCAGGACAAGGTTCATGGTTACACTCATAGAGTGTGGATGTATCATAGTAATTGTCAAATGTGTGCAGGCCCATCTCTTATCAGCCCATATCATATATGCTATGTCACGGGCATGTGATTACTGGTGGTATTATTCTGATATTGTCCATGATTGTGCTTGCTTCCTGTAATGTTGTCCATAAGCCTTTATTTGTATCCCACTCGCTGTAGACCTCTGCTGAGATTACACTCATATTCAAGCAAATCAATTTGTACATCTTCAAAATATGCACCCTACCCCGATTGTATGTAGCATTCCTGATGGATGTCCTCTGCATTGTTAATGTAAGGATAATGCTCTCACAAAGATATCTTCCCCATTGTTATGGTACCTTGTGTGACAGTCACATAATACACATTTTCACTATGCATTCTCTACTGTACCATACTGATATGTGATTGGTGTTGCTGCTACAACTGTCTCATGCCATCATCTGCTGCACATTAGGTTGCTTCCCCTGTCATCTTTCTCTGTGTTCATTCCGACAGTTCATCTGTGTGTCCCTATTCAATACACGCACTTCCGCTGAGTGATTATTTCACATGGCAGTCCATGTACCCTTATAGATCATTTATACAACTTCACTACAGAATGCCAAGAATGGGATGTCACAATATTCTGCACTGTATACACTATCCTGTACTGTGTTTGGACCATGTACTTAACTATCATACCTGTCAACTATCCAGATTTTCACAGAATGTCCAGTTTTTGCCTTATGTATCTTTTGGTATGTGCCTTAGCAAAGTTGTGGTTTTCTGCCATATCAATGGGATGATCTCAGGATTAATGTGACTCAATAATTACATACATTTGAGTTTCAGACTTCATATCCTTCAGAAACTGTATCGTCACACAAACCCCTTGTTATTTAAACAGATTACTGACGAGCAAATATGTCAAATTTGTCCCTATTTTTGGGTCATTGTCCCCCCATTATGTTGGCCATTGTCCAGAAGTCTTGCACTAAGAGATTAAGAGCTATGAAAACTATTATCTGTTGAGCCATGGTGATCATTATGGCATGTTGCTCAAAAAACACCTTCAGTGCTCTAACTTAAACAGGATTGCTATGCATATTCGCTTACATGGTTTCCTGGCCAGCAATGCTGGTGCCAACCACAAAACCTTGCTTATTTACATTTAAACACGGTGCATGGCATTACACCCTGTATGTGTCTGCTGAGGCATCACTACACACACATGTAAACTCCATGTAAGCATTGTGTAAAGCCTACATGCAGTTTACTAAATCCCTGTGTGTATCTTTAAATCCTAAGAGTAGTAAGAAAAAGATACAGGTTACCTGAGGCAGTAAAGTGCTCCAAAACCAGAGACTCCTTCATGCATGCATAGATAAGCGCCTGATCAAGGACTGCAACTAAGCAATGCTGATTATAGAATAAAGTGCAACAAATAGAAAATGTGTTTTCTGCTGACACAGGAGACTTTAAGGGATAATTGAAGCAAATGAAGTTAAATTATAATTTCTGTCAGCACAAATGTAAAGTGATAACTTAACGATTAACTAGTTTTCCTCACTTTATCTGTATCAGATCCAGAGAGCACTCATACTGCATGGACAAATGGAACAATATATAATGCACATTGCAAACAAATAATGAAAAATAAAAGCAGATATCCATGAAAAAAATTCTGTTCAGAAATAAACAACATTTTTGTCAAAGTAAGGAGAAAAGTAGAAAAAAAGATGAACCTGTCTAATTTATTTCAGATAAATCCACATGTATTTCGTCATGTTATTTTTTATGTTTTGTCTGCATGGCCTTTGCCCTTTGTGCTAACCCTTTTCTCAAAGCAACAGCTCTAAGGTCTTTCCTTTTTTTGTAATATAATATGTCATGTTGCTTTACTGGCTACCCTTAGGTCAATAAATTACTGGTAATTTATGTTTAATTTCTCATAAACAATCATGTCAGGTTACCTACACTTGTGTCAAAGTTAAATTGTTATGTCAGCTCTGACTGCAAGTACAACTTGATATGAGTTTTGTGCTGCACACAAATTTCTAAAAATGTTCTCTATGAATAAAATCATATAATTTAACATCCCAGAGGTTTTCAGTTTCAACGCTACTTTCACTTCTGTGAAGCCTGCAAGAAACAATTTTTTTCAGAACGTATATTTTTCTTATACAGCTCCTAGAGGAATACTACTGAAGCAAATATTTTACTTGTGATGAATATTATGCCAGAGATAATACTCTGCACTATGAATAATTCATGTTAAGCATATAGAATCATTTTAGCCACTTAGTGGCAACGAACAGTTTTGTTTATATTATGCATTTGGTAAACTGTCCCAAAGTCTTCACAGTCATCTACATTTTGAAAACAGGAGCATTTCTAATTCATATGGGGAAAATATCTGATTTAAAATTGCCACTTTACAATTCTGAAAATCAAGAGCTATCTGCATCATGTTATCTGAAAGCCTGGGCATAGTATTCAGAAGAGTTATCGGATTACAAAAATATAACACGACTAAGGCATTCTCCATTTTTCAAACCTGTATCTTCTTTAGGCATAAACCAAGCTGCACGGAATAGATTTTGAAAACGATATCATTTTTGATGTGGAGCTTATATCATTTTTACAATAGTGAAAAATCAAATCACATATGTTACACACAATATCAAACAGAAATGAAGATTTGCTTTAATTAAGGCACCATGCCTTACCTACACAGATGTGTTAAAAACTGATTTGTTTACTCAGACTGTAACACATCCCACAGGTTACCCTACAGATGCATAATGTTCAGGGAAATACATAATATATGCAGAGGTCACCTATCCACCAAACAGCAATATGCTGAATGCAGATGCCAAAAATTTTAAAGGGAAATCAGTCACCCATAAGTAATTTAGATTCTGACAGATTGAGAGGAATTAAGAAAATGTACGTAGGGAGCACACACCTGCTAACAGCCTGGTGCTAGAGGAACCAGTGATAGGAAAAGCAGGATGAATAGTGCAGAATCTGGAGCTGGGAGCATGAGGTAGCAAGGAGAACAAGGAACCTAGCAAGGAACATATTAGCACAAATGAACTAAAGATAAAGGTAAACACAATTTATTAACATGAAATGTAATGTACAGAAACTGAAAAGTGCATAAGAAACTCAAAGTAAAGCAGACACAAAAGCACAGGGCACTTTAGCCATAATGTGGCATCTAGCATTCCTTGTAACATAATCCCATAGTAGACACCAAGATCAGCATTCTATTTGAAGTGTGTATTTAACGGTAAGGTCAAGTAGCAGCAGTGGCATGCACATTGTAGAGTAGGGATGCCCAAGAGGAACTTCTAAGGGAGGCACCATCTAAACAGCAAGCATGTTGATGATCTAGATGGTTGACCAGGTTCACAGTCCAGGACAATACACAGCAGTGTCAGCAAAACAGCAATCCATCTAATCAAAACCATGGCCATGAAAAACAATCCTAGTAAGCAATAATTTGAATTTGCACAGTTAAATTGTAAATACACTTCATTACCATATAATGATATGTGCATATAGATTCATAGGTTCATAGGTAGGTACTAGGCTATTGGCCCTACGGCCTATAAAAGCCTAGCCAAAAAGGTACCCTGGCTTTTGCCACCCAAGAAAATTATTTTCTTGTGCCCCTGCAAGCAGAGCCACAGAAGTGATCCCCAGGGTGAATTTCCTATTTCCCAAACAATCATCAAGATTTTTCTTGAACAGAGCTAATGAGGATCTCTGTTCAACATAGATAGGTAGTCTGTTCCAGAGTATGGGAAGTCTCTGGGATTGGAATCTATCCCTCCAGCATGTTCTGTTTATTGTGGTGACAAGGTTTAGGTCCCTAAAGCATGTAGCTCGGAGGGATTGGGATTTCTTTAAGTGGAGCATGTCCAACAGCTCTGGGTTTGACATAGCTTTGTATGTTTGGCAGAGATTGCCTCTGAGTAGGCAATACGCGATGGAGTAAAGCTGGAGTTTTTTGAGACGGTCTGGGTAGGGCATCTGTTTGAGGCCAGTAATCCTCTTTGTGAGGTATTTCTGCAGCCTTTCCAGTTGTTGTAGATGACTTGTGAGGTGCATACCAAAAGGGGAGTTGTAATCTATAATGGGTCTAATGAGTGATGAGCAGAGGGGAACAATGACATCTTTTTTTCTGGATGAGAAACCTTTTGTAATGAGGTATGCCACGTAGAAGGATTTTTTGACCACTGTGGCAATGTGATTATCAAAGGAGAGACTACTGTCCACCTGTGTCCCAAGGACTCTTATCACACTTTCAGTGTTAAGTAGACTACCACCTATATGGTAGTTCATGGGTACAGAGTTTTTACTAAAGGGGATGACAATGCACTTTTTGGCATTGAGCTTGAGGCCATGGCTTTGACACCAGGCATCTATCTCAGTGAGGCCCTTTTGTAGGATGTCCACATAGTTAGGAGTTTTGATTATGGCTCCTAGTTTGCAGTCATCTGCAAACTTAGTTAGCCAAAGAACTTCTGTGTTAGCCTGTACTTCAGAGAAGTAGATACCAAACAGGAGAGGACCCAGGACTGAACCCTGTGGTACTCCACTTGTCACTGGTCTGAAGTCAGATTTGGAGTATGCTACTTTCACAGTGTGGGTTCTGTCAGTAAGCCAGTTGGCAACCCATCTTGTGACACAGGGATTTATACCCAGTTTAGTGAGTTTATCTATAATTCCAGAGTGAGGGATGGTGTCAAAAGCCTTGGCGAACTCTAGATAGGCTGTGTGAACCAACTTACCCTCATCTATGGCTTTGGTGACTGCTTCAAAGCAGTCTATCAGGTTTAGGAGACATGATCTGCATTTTACAAACCTGAATTGTGTGGGGTCCAGAGTTTGGAGATTACCAATGTCTTTGTTTATGTTCCATAGCCTTGCAAACCAGGCCCGTCAGGCTAATGGGGTGGTAGTTACCGGGGTTTGTCGTGGCTCCCCCTTTGTGGAGTGGGATAACCGTCGCAGTGCACCATTCAATGGGCACAAAGCCTGAGGTGAGGCTATGATTGAACATGGTACTTAGGTTGGATGCCAGTACATTCTGTAGTTTGTGTAGATGCAGCCTGGGATATTCCAGGTCCCATGGATGCTGTGTTCTTGGCTTTGGAGAGTGAGGTTTTTACCTGTGCAGCCGTGATTATAGGAACTTTGCATTCTTCCGGTATAGAGATGGGCCCTTTAGGGGGTGAGAGGGGGTAAATTTAGCACTGAACCTATCTGCCAGGATGTTGGCCATATCAATTGGTTCTGTATATCTAGTGCCATTGTGCTGTAACTCAGAGCAGATCTGAGTGTTGCCTTTGAGATTCTTGACATAGCTATAGAATGCTTTGTGGTTGTCTTTAGAGTCAGTGATGATTTTGTTTTCATAACTAGTTTTGGAGGATTTTATGAGGGATCTCAACTTCCTACTGAGGATGACTACCGAGTTCCTCCATTCATGGTATTTTACTCTTTTTTGCAACAGTTTCTTTCTTCTGTTGCAGAGTTGGTTTATGGAAGAAGACAATCAGATTGGCTTCCTTTTTTGGGAGGATAGCATCTTGGTTCTATTAGGGATAGCATGATCCATGCACTCGTGTAAGTGCTTATAAAGTGTATTTGTATAGGATTCATCAGTTGTACCTCTATTGTCCATCTGCATGGGTGTCGTGAAGTTTGCCACTTCTGTCTTAAGAAGCGTGAAGTTTGCTTTGGAGAACTTTTTTACAGTTGTTTCCCTAATGGTGGGTGGGGGTGGGATGTGGATGTCTAGGGTGATTAGCTTGTGGTCGCATCTGACCAACGAGGAATTGACCTCTGTTGTGGAACACCAGTCACCCATGTTAGTAATGACCAGGTCTAGGATATTACTGTCCCTGGTGGGGGTGTGGATAAGTTGATCCAAGGTGCTGGAATTTGTGAATTCCAGAAAATGTTGAACAAAAGAGTTGGCACATGAGTAGATTTCCCAATCAATGGTGGGGTAGTTGAAATCACCCATTATTAGGGTGTTGGGTTGTACCCTAATATTTTCCAGTTTATCAAGAAAAGATGAGTTGGAATCCTGGGGCATGGGGGGGTCTGTAGCAAGCTACAATTTGGATTGTGGTCTTGCCCAGAGTTGGTTGCACTTGGATAATCTCTGATGCATTATGCTGAGCAATTAGCCTGGAGGTGTGGACATCCTTAATGAATATGGATACTCCTTTGCCTTTAGTGTTTTGGTCCTGGTTAGGTGGCCAAAAGGTGTGGTATGAATTATAGCCTGGTAATGCAAGGGTGCTCTCTGGAGCTTTGAACTAGGTCTCTATCACTGCATAGATATCGATGTTCTCTATTTTAAGGAGTGCCTCAAGTTAGTCCATTTTGAGGTTTAGACTTCTAGCATTGAGTAACATTACCTGAGCTTTTGCTTGCTTGTACCTGTTACAGTGGTGAATTTGTCATTTGAGCCTTGCCTAAAAAGGCACTATAAGGGTGGCAAGAGCCTTTTCCAGTATTCGGAATCCCAAGGGTGACAGGTGCAGGCCATCTCTGGCATGGCATTGTGGTCTGTCAATCATGCCATCCCAGGCAGACAGATACTGGATTCCCATAAAATGACACCAGAAGCTTAGCCAATTGTTGAAGTGAATCATTTTGTCCTTGTACTGTGGTATCATTCTGGGTGATGGCAGGATGCTACTCAGGGCTAGGGTCATACCTGCCTGGGCTACAAGATCGGAGAGATCCTCCATGTCTCTTTTTATGTAGTCCAGGGAGGTATATCTCAAGTCATTCACACCTACATGGACAATGACAGAGTCATATTTGTATTTGTTGCAGAGTGACCTGAGTGCGTGCATTATGTGGTGGATCCTGGCACTCAACAGGCAGCTGACAGTAACTTTCTCTTTGTTTAGCCTGGTGAGTGGAACATGTGCTTGACTATAAAGTCACCTATGACTATAGTGTTGGGTATGTTATGCCTTATGGGCTGTAGTTGAGTATCACACTGAGTTTGTGGGCTATGTGTCATTTGGGTTGTGTTTGGGAGGTGGGGGTTGCTTACATTTCTGCTTTGGAGGTCTCTGTCGTTTGGGCAGATTTTTATTGAGAGCCTGCGTGAATGTAGGCATGTATTTTGTGCTTCTATGTGTGTGTTTTGGTGGTGTAGGTTTTGAGGTACTATGTGATGAGTGTGGTGAGGTGCATGTGTTTACCTTCTCTTCTTGACTGTCTAATCCAGTCTCCAGTGAAGAGAGCTTTGCTTCCAGTTTGGCTATATAAGTGCATCTCTCACAGGTTGTAGTGTTGGGTGGTAGGAGGAGAGGATTGTCTGTGTACAAGAGACAATTGCTGCATTGCCCCAAGATGCCCAGATTCCTCTGGTAGACAGGAGAAAACACAGGGAGCTGACCTTTAGACATGCCTGGATAGGTGCTTATTTATTAAGTACTAAAAACTGTTTTCCTCTAGACAAGTGAGGAAAGTTGAGTGCTGTAGTAATTTGTAGCTTATTTAGTGCTTACAATGAGTTCTGAACAAGTGCTGAGCTCAAAGAAACAGATTTGATTGCTAAAACTAAAAAGTCTGGCTAGTTGTAAGGGAAAATTTGAAGAGCACACTTTATGGTGCCTGGAATAGTTTAACCCTAGTTAACCGGGGCGGGGGGGGGGGGCTCAGGAGCTTACAAACAGTCCTGGATACAGAAAATCTCTATCTGGACTAGACTTGTTACAGGAAAGGGGAGAAACAAGCTTAGAATTCTTTTTCAGTAAAGTGGAAATGGAGAAAGCTGGAACCGAAGTTAATTCAAGGTTAAGAATCTGAGTGGGTTGGCCTTCACAAATGTTCACTCTCTATTAGATGAATAAACTAATGACACTAGACTGGGAGGAGTGTCCCAGATCAAATATACAGTATGGGCGGGCAACTGCAAAGCCACCAAGTATACGAACACCACAATAGGGATGTGGGGCGGGAAACTAAAACTATTACAGCTACTAGCTGTAGCCACTAGATGAAAGTTTTAAAAAGATCAAGGAGCAAGCAGACACTAGAGAATGCTATTAACTACAAACAGACTAGACTAGAACACAGAAACCTCAAAAAATCAAAAATGCACAGAAAAGCACGGATAGAGCACTCACAAACAGAAAATACAACTTTCAGTATGAAAAAGCAGTTTACAGTTAAGTAATTCAGTAAACATGCAATTAGAGTAATGAAACAGAATCTAGCAATGAAAAATACAGTTAAAACAGTATAAAACAGTACATAAATGCAGTGAAACAGTAAAAAAGCTTTATAACCAGTGCAAAATGTAGTAGATTATCTGTATAGCACAATTATAAGCATTACAGAAATGCAATTTAATGAAATGTGTAAAAAATAACTTATCCTGCTCTTGGAATCTTAAGGAATTTCTGCTTAGTTTCAGTAATAAATTACCATCCACAGCCTGATAAATATAAACACAACCTTTTCCAGACACAGGGTTTATATACCAGTAAAGATGGAAGAGTTAGAAGATTAAATTTCTACTCAGTCCGATTAGCCCCAGCTATTACCCAATCACTCGTACTACAGAAGGTCAGGAAACCCTGTTACTCTCAATAATAATAATGATATTTAAAGAAGGATAGGGTTATTTCATTGGCTGTTACTCTTTTACTGCTTTATTGCCATATGACATGTAATATATATTCACTGATTTTCTTTGTACCTTCTTATTTATGAAGACATTCTTACATATTAAAAGAACGAAAGCGCTCTCATTTACTGGTTCTTGTGTTGTTTTTTCATATAGCTGTAGAAGTATTTTTGCCAGTGAAATTGTAAATACTGTTAGCATTAGAGGAAGTGTATGTAGACAAGTAGAAAATATAGACTGAAAAAGAGCAGACAGATTCTGCAAGTACTACATGTACAAATTACATCAGGACATGAATAGCATGATCACATGTAATGAAAAGAAAGCCATTTAAAAAGCACAAAAAAAAGCCACCATAAAATAAAACTGGTACTTCTAGGGTCAGCAACACCATAACCTCCACACCAATGTCAATTACAAAGGCAAAATTTTATTCCAAACTCTAAAAACGTTAAACACTTTCATCCCTCATAATACACTCTGGGACTTCTTCAGAACAAAGAATAAATCCAAAATGAGCATTTTTATATTGCCCATCAATCATTCAATAAAACAGTTATACAAATAATTTAAAAACCAATTATGCAAAGCATTTAAAAAGAAAATGGGTTTATGAAACTTTAAAAATGAGGCACTTAAAATAATACTGAGTAAAGAATAATAAAAGCTTTGATATTTTTTATTATTCTTTATTCGGTATTATTTTAAGTGTCTTGTTTTTAAAGTTTCAAGAAGCATATATTTTCATTAAAATTTCAACACAAGTTAGAAATTGTATTCTTCATAAACTCATTTTCTTTTTAAATGCTATGCATATTTTTTTTTAAATAATTTATATAACTGGTTTATTGAATGATTGATAGGCAATATAAAAACAGTCGTTTCGGATTTATTCATTGTTCTGAAGAGTCCCAGAGTGTATTCTGAGGGATGAAAGTGCTTAACGTTTTTAGAGTTTTGGAATAAAATCTGTAATCAACATTGGTGTGGAGCTTATGGTTTTGCTGACCCTAGAAGTACCGTTTTTCTTATTTTATGGTTGCGTGTAGTGCAAGATGTGTAGGCAGTTGAAGGTCTGGCAAATGGCCACCATCATTTCACAGGGACAAGAATAGTGTGTTGACTGAACAAGCCATCACACCATAAAGTATCAGCAGGTTCGTACATCATCAACATCAGACAATGATGTACAACAAATGAGCCCAACAAACTAGTCACACATTAGGATGAACTGTAAAGTATCTGGGAGTATAGATTAACCAATGAAAATAGACCATCCTTTAGTCACACAGTATGTGCTACTCAACATTCACAGAAGGCATACTTAGGGAAGTAAGACAGGCAGAGGTAGGTCAGTGATGTAGGACACACAGCAAGGAACACTGACTCCTATATGAGTGGAGGGTGTATTTAAAAAGTCATGCACATTAATGGACCTCCAGGGCCTGCAAGTAGTCCACAACAGGGTTAGCTAATGTAGTCATTATAATTTGTGACAGTACCTCCTAGTATTGCATTCAGTGCTGAATATTAGGTGATGGGGCAGGTTGGATGAGAGCTTTATGAACATCCTTTACATGGTTCTTTTCCTAGGTAACTGCCTGCAACAAATTATGTGGGACATTATTCTATTACAGGCACATAATGTCCAGCTGTATGTGCCACCATCTATATTGTTTTCTGTGCCAGGCAGAGTGACCACAGGCAACTTCTTCACTGACAAGATCATTGGTGTAAACTGTGTTGGTATTGGAATGTAAGAGTCATGTTCTATACAAATGTGGGTGCACATAGATGTGCACATTATTAAACCATGTTTAAAAATGTCTCATTAGCATGCGGGCAGTGGGTTTCCAGATCATTAAAGTAGGTAGCATGTCTGTAGGTAGTAAGTATGCCAATGCCATGATACCCTTCAACTCTAACTGAATGGCCAGGTTCATAGGTTTTATACCCAGTACCATTGGATATGTCTCACTTGGAACATACAGTTGTACTCATAAGTGGCTGTGAAGGGGGTGTTGAACACATTAAAAGTTGCCTTTTCAAAATAAAGCATTATGAAGGGGGGAGAATGCCAAAAAATAAACCCTAGCAATGGAAATAATTTCTGTAAACATATAACAATAATCAGCCAAAGTCTTACTATAATAAAATAAAGTGTCATATGTGTTTTAATCCCAGTATTATATGTTGGTTGGTGCACAGCTGCATTCATACTGACATCCATGCAACACAGATAGTATCCATAAGCCACATAGGACTAGTTGACAAGTATAATATGTGTCACTCTGTGTTGTGACAAGAAGGTACTGGTGGTTCCATCCACTCTCCATGTCACAGTGACATAAAATACACCCACTGGAGCAGACTGACATATAGTCCTCTGTAACCTGTACTAATTAATATCTTTGCTCCCTCCTTCAGCAGTCCTCATGTGTCTCCTCCTCCTCCACACTAGATGCTACAGCGCCCTTTTGTGAGGCATATTTGTACAACCTCTTCATCAGCTCTTTCCAGAACAGTTACAGGCACATGCAAGTATGTTGAAGCTTCTTCCTCATTATATCTGTCATAAGATCTGCTGCCACAATCTCACCCACATTTGGTGGATGTTGAGGACTTTTGGTTTGGTTAGTCTTCTCCTTAAGCTGCACAATCAGTAATTATCCAGCCTTTACACCAGATGTCCCATTTTTCAATACATCCTAGTACAAGCACCCATTTTTAACCATTCCATGTAGTACATGGGCCTGTCTCCTACTAGCATGCAATCATCACTTTAACTAACGACCAGTTTCAGCAACTTACCAGCTCTTCCTAGAATAAACTCTGTTCCTTCTGCACTATTTTTATTCACTATGGTTGCCATGTCTGTTGACACTGTCCCTGACACCTTGCCTTATTCTTCTAACCTACAGAAGAAGGTAACTCAATTTTCCAGCACACACACACACACACATCTCTATCTATCTATCTATCTATCTATCTATCTATCTATCTATCTATCTATCTATCTATCTATTTACCTATATTTCCAGTCTTATAAATTTTGCAGGAAATCAAATCTAATCTACAACTTTAAACAAGTATTCCCATCTCACTCTGTCATATGCTTTTTCAGCATCTAGTTTTATAATCAGTAATATGTGCTCTATCTTTATAATCAGTAATATGTGCTCTAGCTTAAGCACCTTTTTCATAAGCATCATGGTTTTAAATGCATTGTCAAAGGTTTGTCTGACATTGATTAAATCTCATTGATCATTCTGCAGAACTAGAGGAAGACATGAAGTCAATCTGTGTGCCAGAAGTGACTAAGTTTACACAGTCTTGATAGAAAATTGGAATGGGTCTATATGGGCCCAGTTCTAAAGCATCTTTTTCTGCTTTGGGAGCACTGATAGCACTGTACTCTTCCATGGGATGGTATCTCCTGGGTGACTAGTTTTGTATTAGACAGTAATACTAGTCTTGATAAACTCTCATTGCTTCTCAGTTTAAATAATTCTAAAGGAATCCTGTCCAGACCTGGAGACTTCTTGTTATGGAGCCTATCAATTTGTCACTGGAATTTATCTGGTGCTTTTGGACTCTGCACTTGCTGTTGAAACAACTACAGAACTATTACACAATCTATATTTGCCCTCACCCTATCATCACTCAAATGAGTAACTTTTTCTTCTCTAGACAGTTTCATAAAGTGTTGCTAAAATCACATCAAAATTTTACCTGGGTCCTGATCCTTTAACACAGTATTGGGGTCAGTTATCTGATACACCCATTTTCTTACATTAGAGTCCTTTAGTTTTACAGCCAGACATTTCTGAGCTCATGTGAAATACCTAGAAATTATGCCTGGACAGTTTTTGTTTGTCTCTCCAGCTCTAAGATTTTATTTATCTCCAGTTGTGCTAATCTTATTTCTTTCTCTGCCCCAGTTCCTCCTGCACTCTACCTCTTCTGTTACTCCCTTATCCATTCCTGCCAATTTAGCTGACCTCTCATATTCTCTCTGTTTCTAAACATAAATCTCAAATTGCAATACTATTCTGATGTAGCTTTCTCCCAATTTAAACAAAACCTTCTCCACCTCCATTCCCTTCAGTTGACCCTTTTTCTGTACAATAATATGCTACCACCTTTGAAAGCTAAAGAAAAAACTACAGTGAGTTGGGAATCCTCAGTGTTTTGTTTTATTTCTACTGTGTAATTTTAATTCACAGTCTAAAGGGGCATGGTCCAACAATAGCATAGGAAGCACATCATGCTTAATTACTATACATTTATCCTATTTGCAAATGTAAATCCTATCTATCCTAAAATATAATTTATGTACCTTTACAAAATGTATACAGAGTATTGATTCTTGTGTAGCCTGAACACAAATACCTGCCAGTCCAAGCAGCTCAGTCATATTGACAAAATATCTTTCTGTTCTGGGCACTGTTATCCTATGTGACCCTCCTTGCATATCTTCTGCTTTTATTCCTGAACTGAAATTTTCCATTCATAAAAAGATACAACTGCAGAAGTGCTGGATTAGTTTATTTGGCAAGCTGTTTAGTTGTGAATGTAGGAAAAATACTTTCTCAAAGGATTTATGAACACTGTGCTGCTATTAAGAAAATAATTTCACAAATGCATGCACGCTTCTGATGATAGTAATTTCAAGAAATTTAGTTTCTTTGTATTACATAGTGTTGATCCAAAGGCCTTTCACTGCCAGTTTCAATTATGCATTGAAAATCAAGGAATTAAAATAGCAAATTGAATGAAGAACTGACAAAGCACCAGGCCTGAATAATGTTAGTAATATTAAATCTTTATCGAACACAAAATTATTGTAAATGGCCCCTTTATTAAACTTTTAGGGATTGTTCAATTAAGTAGTTTTTAACAGTTGATTTAATTAGATAATTGATATGTTTTTCTCAAGTAAAATAATTGGGTTGAGATTTATATCATCTAAATGCTGCACAAAAAGCAGAACACAGCAATACAGTTAATTATAAGCCTGATGGATCGTCTTTGTGCCATTATCTTCCTTCACTTTGTCTACTAGCCCTAGAACCTGGGCATTCCTCATTGAACACTGAAAGATAATCTCTAACCATGCCCTCGTTTAACTAGCAAAGAGATAAACGGCTCCTCCTATTCAAGAAAGGCAAAGGGGTTAGCAACTTCAATCTGTTCCATTACATCTTCTATTTAGTGAAATATTATCTCCCAAAAAAAGCAAAACCTTCTAGTAATACTGTCCTTATATCAAAAATCTAATTTCTGTGTTTGGGGGTAGAGTGACTAATTATGTATCTCAAAGGTTTACAAACATGCTTCCTCCTGTACTCTTATGTCAACTCCCTCATTTCTCATGTATATGTTGTGAAAATCAGAGCAAATCTTTTAAGTACAGTGCTCCTGCATCTATATCAAGTTCTAGGAGGATGCTGTAGCTTGTAAATGATATGCAATACTAAAATGTCAACACAAGTACTGGTGAAGGTAATGCAGAACAGTGCATAGCTCTCCCTCTATGATGGCATTATATATTTGATATACAAGAATACAAAATTCATTGACTGAATGTCACATCAAATTCCAGATTTGTGTAAAAGAAGCAGAATAAAATTTTTAACTTCTATGGAGGCAAAGGCTACCATGTCATCCTTGCTAGGGGCTTCTTCTACTGCATTATATTTACATATATGATGTACTCTAAGATTTGCATAGCTTCAAAAAGGCGGAGTTATCCTGTCTTCCTTAAACTGTATGATTCATCATAAAACTCATTCTCAAAACAAAGAGTGCAAAGGACAGTACTATGGCATAGAGGGATAAAGCCCTAAATACAGCTTAAGAAACCCATGTTTGATTAGTGGCTTGGCCATCTGAGGCCATGATGGGGAGGGATGGGCATGGGGGAAAGTGCTCATTAAAGACAATACGTGAGGGAGGTATTGTCCACAGAGGGGAGTAGCCCTCAAATGTATGCTGCTGAACACAAGGGTGGAGAGGAGTGAGAAAACAAAGGTGGATCATAACATAACCACTGTTAGCAGCAGAAGATGTTACCAGCACCGCACAGAACACCCTTATAATTCACTCTAGCCCAGCTCACCCAGGGAAAAGTCTGGAAGAGGAAGGAGGAACAGGTAGATCTGGTAATGATTGGGGCTCTGGGATGGCTGAAAAAAATGAAGTAGTAAAGGGAGGGCAAAACTTATTTGTAAAATAGATCGCAGGATATTTTGTGTATCAAATACTATGCCCTCATTACATACAGACATGAGTATATATATATATATATATATATATATATATATATATATATATATATATACACATATATATGGTGTATATATAAATGTACAAAAAAAATAAGGTAGAACCAAACCACGGAGTTCATAAAAACTTCCAACTTTAATGGCGAGCGCTTTCACAGTATAGCAGACTGCTTCATCAGACAATCAATGTAACCCATCCCTTCATTTTTAAAAAACAATGGACCAACAGTAAAGTAGAGCTTAATTATTTAACCATTTCATTCCATGTATCTTCTCCATAAATGCATTTTTTTAAAAACAAACATATAGACCAATAACATTCAAATACACACATATATATTTCATCATTTCATTCCATGTGCATAGACATTTTTTACTTAAAAACCTAAAAACATTAAAGTTAGAATATTGCATGTAGCTTTATCTACGTACCCCTTTGGCTTGGAGTACAGGCTTCAATGACAACTTATCATTCAATCCCATCCCCCAATTGGCTCTCATTCTTATAATCCAATCCATCTTTATCTGTTCAGTGTAATTCCTAATGTCTCCCCACTTGGATTTTCCTTAATTAGTTGTACTACCATAAACTTAAAAGTATGGTTCATATTTGTGAGTTGAGCATGTTTGGCTGGGGCATTCACTTCATTGTTTTTAGAAATATCATAAATGTGTTCCCTAATTCTTTCCTTTAAAGTACGGTTCGTTTTCCCTATATAGAAGGAACTACATATTTCACAATGGGCAAGATATACTAAGTTATTACTATAGCAGCATGCTCATAACTTAAATTCCCATCTTTTACATGTGTCCGGGTGTAAGAAAATGGAGGTACAATCCAAGAATTTTACATTACCTACAATTCACACATGGGAATGTACCCATTCTGTTAATCGTCTGGGGCTCAGTTGTCATATTCTTAGGACCACATAGCAGCCTTTTTAATGATTTCTTGTTTTTATAAGTATAAATATATAAATACATACACATAAGTTTGTATATCTATATCTATCTATCTATATATATTTATATATATATATGTATCTGTATGAATCTATCTATATCTATATGTGTGTGTGTATGTGTTTAATATACATAATCATATAGAAACAAAAACCACTAAGCAAACACACCAAGCGCCAAAACGCTGTCTATTTGATAAGTTGCAAGTTCTAAAAGTAAGTTCTTAAACTTTCATCACAAAATGGCTTCCTCAGGCATTTCTAAAATCAGCACTAAAAAGCACTTTGTTATAGCCTTCCTAAAATAGTCACATGTTCTATTGTAGTCACATGATGCATTTTAAAATCAACACAAGTATGTCAAATTAGTTTAAAATTGTTTAAAACACAGTTTATACAACAAATACCATAAAATGTAGACATAAAGATGCAAATAAACAGATATATCAGAATTATTAACATTTATTTATATTAAGCACATTATACTTTCATATGCTTGTCATTAAGAAGTGGTTTTAAACAGACTTGGCCATTCAGGCCTGGGTACATATGTGCTCACAGACGTAGTATCCTGTAAAACTCAACTAGCTCAGTATTATGTACAATATTACAGCCACACAAGTTTTCATGGACTACTTGTAAAATACAGAATTTGAAGTTATGTTCATTACTGTTATCAACTTTTTGTTTATACAGGGCATTAGTCAATACCTGTCTTTTCATTTATGATATATAGTTACTAATACTTTCTTTAGCCTTTGGTTGGTTTTGCCTATGTAGTCGGCATCTCAACATACACACAAAGCCAAACAGACAAAGTTCTTAGTATTACAATTCCCTGTTGATCTTAGCTCAAAAGTCTGACCACTCACTGGATGAGCAAATACCTTATCAGTATAAATATGTTTACAGAAAACACAGTTCCCACACACTGTGGTATCTTTCTTATTTGTTTTAAAATTATAGGACTTACGTGGTTGCTCCTTATAACAAAGAAGCTGTTTTAAATTAGTATTTCTCTTATGCACAAAACTGTGGTCTATTAGAGATGGTTATTCACAGCTCTGGCACATCTTGCAAAATGTGCCAATATTTGTTTATAATGTGTGTAGCTATATTTGTATTTTTGTTAACATATCTCTTAGTGTATTCTTCGGTCTTGTACACATTCAGTCCTATCATTACTAGGCTTATCAAAAAAAAAAAATAGAGCCAGCAAAAGTCGAACGTTGTTTCATAACTTCATTAACAATATTTTCAACCATATGGGTATCATGCCCTTTTTTATTACAAAAATACAAATATGGACAGACTCCAGAATTAGATTTAAAGATGCAAAAAATGAATATAGAGTCCGAATGTAGTGTAAAAATGTAGGAATCATCGACATGATGAAATAAACATGCTTTTTCAGTTAGTGGGTGTGGTTCTCCTTCAAGAATTTTTGCTTAGGAATCCATTTAAGAAGTAATGTATCGTTATTCTTACTTTCTCATACTAATTCTTGTCTTAGCTCAGTAAAATACAATCGATTTAATTTTTCAACAATAATCCACACAATGCGCAGTTCATGTACAATACTATCAGATGTATATAAAATATTTATAAATTACAAATTTACTATAAATGATAACTTTTAGAACTTCATTTTGTTAGAAAATAATATACTCCCTCTGTTTGTCACTGGTATGGTTTCTTTTGGGAGTGGTTACAACAGATTTTTCTATAGTCCTGGCATACTAGCAAAACTTTCTAAAATAATTAAAAAATAAATGCTGGGGATCTGATTGAGACATTATAGACAATTGGAAGCATGTTATTTTTGTCTGCATTCAATTGAAAAGACTATTGGGAGAAGATGGATTTTTTTTCTCAAAGCTTTATGCACTGATAAGATTTCTTTGAATAAATATTTGATATTATTCAACTTTGCATCAACTCTTCTGCTAAGGAAAGAATAATATTATCTAATTTAAGTTATTTTAGCAGTTACTGAGAAAATCATCACTGGAAATTGGCTGAAAAATGGAGGTCTTCATACCAAAAATTGTATCTCATTTCTGCAAGAGGTTATTGATCAAGAAATAGTAATCAAAATAAAACACATTGGGTAGGATTCACGAAGCCTCCGTGTAAGAGTTATAAGGCTTACACGGAGGCTGCAGTTAAATGATGTGATGTCAGCATGTCATGCATATGCATGAGGGCATGCTGAATCACACCTAAGGCTAACACGGTCCGTGGAAGACAGTAGGGGGCGTGTCTGTAGGGCGAGCCCTGCAAACGGACACCCCCCCAGAAGAGTAAAAGTCCCGAAAGTAAACCCCCACAACAGAGTCCGTGTAAATGTGAATAAACACAACACCACACATGCCCCCACAGACTATGAACATAAAATGTATAAATGAACATCTTATATATTTTTTTTTAAGTTGTAAAGATGTTTGCCCGTGAGTGCGCTTGTTTGCGCGGGCATGTCCGGCGCTTAGCCACAGTTAGCAGTCAGTGGAAAAGCATATAAGAACTAAATATGAAAGTAAGCCAAGAAGCAATAGTGTAGCGGTAGAGACGTTGGCTGAAGAGGAGGTAGTCATGGTTCAAGCCCCCACAACATCAATTTTTATTTTTAGTGAAATAAGCACGAAACAAGTCCCTGACATATATGTACACATATAAAATTATATTTTATGTAAAATGTAATGAAATGGGCCATGTATTTTGAAGAAATGTGAGATAAAAAAAAAAATGTCAGATGTGCCTATAGCTGAGCTACAGTCTAACAAGTTGAGTACATCTGCCTGTAGGTGAGCAGTGTTTTAACAGGTTTAAAATGAGTGCCCATAGGTGAGCAGTGTTACAACAGGTGTAAAATGAGTGCCCGTAGGTGAGCAGTGGTTTAACAGGTGTAAAATGAGTGCCCGGGGTTGAGCAGCATTTTAACATGCTGAAACTGTGTGCCCGTAGCTGAGCTGAGCATAATATGCATGCTGACAGCCAAACCATGTGTAAACTAGTGTAATACATTTGCGCGGAGCTGCGCACCGCGCCAATAAGCTAACCAACGGGCAACGTTGAGCAAGCTGTATCAAAACTGCCTTTACACAGATACACCTCCTAGCCTGTGTAGACAGACATAAAATATAAAAAGCAATGGCCAGGTTCGAACCCAGGATACCATGCACCATAGTCAAAGTACTGAACCACTAAGCCATGACAGTTGCACTTAGAAATGCAGTAATAGCCTATATATAGGAATGAATAGAAAGAGGAGCATGACAAAGCAGGTTTTGTGAAGCTGATACAATTCCAAAATGGCCAATTACAGCTAAGTGCGGGAAAAACGGCATATATAAGCCCCATAGGTGGGAATACACAGCATAACCGATTGTAGAACCGACTTGCAGCCAGGATGTCAGGTGTAGGTGAGGGTAGTTGCTTCCGAGCACAGAGGTGGGGCGCTGAGGAGTCCAAATACATGGTTTGGCTCCTCGTCCATAATCATGAGGTCCAACTCATGCAGGGCCAGGTCCTGTGGGGAGCATATAGGGCTGATGAGTGGGACTGGTTGGCTCATGATCTCACCAGTGCCACAGGAATACCAAGGACTGGTGAGCAGGTCCATCACCACCATGCGGACCTGAAGAGACGGAAGCAGGACCAACTGAACTGTTGGGTCCAGGAGGCCTGGCAAATGCCCAATGCCCCACTGCTGAGTAAGTTACATGTAATTATTTATGTAAGAAATGAACCTAGCTGATATTATGGAGATGTGTATTCCAATATTACTTAATTTATATTACAGCTGCAGGTGTCCGTTCTGCGAACCGTCGAGCCTATGGCGATAGGCTGGTGCAGTTGCGCCACCAAGCAGGTCAGTAATTCTCTCCCTGTAACTGTAAATAAATATATAAGTATGACAGTTAGCAAAATAGTGCAGTGTAGTCACTAATTAATAAAATGTGCAAGTAACAGTGTAAGAAGGTTTGCAAGTATTGCTTGATTACAAAAGTGTGATGCAGCCTGCAATCTAAACATAAAAATGAAACAAGTCTGAAATAAAGATGTCCCACCTGTAGTATAATAGTACATAACCTGCAGCAGGCTGAAAAGTACAGCTGCAGAAGCTGAGTAAAACATGTGTGAAATATATCCCTGTTGAAATACAGAAACATGACATAAGTGAGACTGTTGGAAAGGATTGTTATAACTACAGGTAAAACATGTCAATAAAGCCTAGAATTAAGTACCATCCTGAATTGTAAAAATAAAACAAGTGAGAGAGTGTGAGAAAGAGGTATGAATCCACCAATAAAGTAGTAATAACTCCTGAATAAAGTATACTGCAGTCAGTACAGAATGAAATGAATGTGACAGGCAGAACCAAACAGTAACATGTGTTGAAAACGGTACCGCAGCTGGAATGTGTGTCCCAAAATCTGGATATGTTGCTCTCAGTCTGCAATATGCAGATAGTATGGTTGTCTGAAATACCAATCATCCACAGTTGTCTATAGCTATATAAAGCAAATGTAGCAGGATGATGTAGCTGAACAGAGCCAGATATGAATGTGTATGAATAAAAATGAAAATGTATATTGATGTAGCTGTAACATTCCTATCACCAACCTGAAGTAGTTATCACATAGGAAACTGTAGGCAGAACTGTAGTGTGTATATATCTGCAGCTAGTAGAAATGTACAGCATATGTATTGGTATTTGAAGTTGTTAATTACATTTTCTTCACCCTACCCTGTAACCACATATAATCCATTCCACGTGAAATTGGTGTGTGCAATCACAATTAACACCCCTGGACATTTGTCCTGTTGGTTCATACATATTTGCATGTACATTGATGCATCTGCCCTGTTCATACATCCAAACCTGATGGCCTGTTGCCATCAATCAACCCTGCATGTTGTTGGATTGCGTATTGCTGTTCAAATTATGCATGTGTTATGCTTGCTGTTCAATGGTTTGAATATATGGGTGTTTGGTTAATGGGAATACTAATGCATGCTGTTACAACTAATTGTAAATGGTATTGTATGTTACTAACCCAAACTGTCATAACATAATGCAAAACATAGAACGACAGGGAAGGCGGGTTCCAGTGGACCCACCTCTCCCTCCTCAGCTGGTGAGTGCACCTGGCAGTAGTGCCCAGGCTGGACCCTCCTCCAGTGGCCCTGTGCCACCTGCAGGTGGAAGCGCTGCAGGGGATGGGGCTCGTCCCCCCTCTGCAAGTGTGGCCGGAGGAGAACATCCACTCACCCTCCGTAATGTCCGGACTGTGGTGCGTAGGGAGATCTGGGACGCTGTTCTTGGGCCCCTATGCCAGCTTGATGCACGGGTGGCACAACTCAATGGGCGTGCCTGCTGCCCGGCCTACACAGCCCCCAGCACAGCCCCGTCCTGGGCAGTGAAGGCACAGTGGCAACTGCCCATGAGTGGGGATCTCAGTTCCACTGTTGCCATCTGTGGGCTCATGGGCACGAGATATCCAAACATCCGTCCCCGTCAATTGTGTAACCACCCCACATGTGTCATACACCGCCCCTGTATGCATCTTGTTTGTCTTGTCTGTTAACCTACCCAACCTACCTCCCCAGCTATACCGACTTCCTGTACCTGACATACCACTCTCTCCTGAAAAAAAAAAAAAAGGGCACTCTAAAAATTACGCCCCATACATAGCTGCCCATTTTGCACACATGTCTGCTGGACATGGAAACTGTCAATTACAATTGGCTGTACAACAAGTATTATTGTTGTCCTTACACCTCTCTCAGGGGTGGAAGGTTTCAAATGTCACACCAAATTACAAACATATGCACAGCTGTTGGTGATGAAGAAATGGGTAGCTATGGGCCTTACCTACATCCCTCCTGCAAAACCTGAGCTTGTTTCCCTACTGTCCTACCCTCTTTGTGACCCCCTTTTCACCAATTTCCTGTCTCCTCATTTTCATTTCTTTCAAAGAAATTAGCACGGGTGTGAGCAAGAGTAAGCACTTTTAAGCAGTTGTAAGCAGGTATGCGCATGTGTGCGTGGAGCTAAACGCCAGTGCGCATGCGTGAGCTTCGCGCAAACCAGCGCTAACCCGCTTACAACTGCTTAAAAGTGCCTTAGTCACTCTGAATGACAAGGCCTGTAGTCTGCTCAAAAGCAAAATAAAATCCCACTGTCAGCTCCAAACCCAGGACCTTGGAAACAGTAGACTGCGTGACTTACCACTAAGCCATGACTGCTATATAAGAACATTGTGCTACAATAAATATATCATGCAATAGTAGGAATGAATGTAAAGGGAATATAAGATGTGTAGTACACAAAGCATGTCATGTATATTTACTGTCAAATGTAGTGGATTTCTATAATAGTAGTGTGTGAACAGAAACAGCCATGCTAGTTGCTAGCTAGTAGGTAATAATGTCACTGTAGCACCTTGCAAGCCACACACATACTCACAGCAGGATAATCACTGCCCATACCCCACAACCTCTTACAGCAAGACATCTGGACTAAGTAATAAAAAATGTGGAGCAAAGGCCCAAAAACAGGGACGCATTTCAAATATTGCTCCGACAAACATAGGCAGTTGAGAGAGTAACAGGTTTTGCATTCTTTTGGATTTTTGGAAGGGTACGAAGTCTGAAACTGAAATGTGTGTCACTATAGTCTGACTTGAGCCCTGAGTGATTTGCCAGAAAAAGCTGTTTTATGAGATATGGACCAAAATATGAGGCAAAAATGTGGACATCCTGCAAATATCTGTACACTTGAGAGGTATGACACCGCCATATTTGAATAGTTAAGAGCCTAGACATAGCAACAGTGAATGAGTTACAGGGATACCCCACAGACTCCCTGTGAAATGTACAAACAGTAGGCAAAAAGGTGTTACAACACATGCAATGCTGACTATGAAGTACTGAAAGTATGCACCACTTGCACGGCAGAAATAGTGTAGTAATACATATGCTCATGCTAACCCACAGTCACAACTGCAGAATACCAGACAATTGAATGGGTGTACCCCACTGATATGTACCATTCCATGAGGCAGATAAAAGATGCACCTGAGAGTGTCTGGGGCCTGCTCAGCAGCATACTCAAATACACTAATAGATGTCAAGGCCCACACCATGGCCAGACCACACTGCATGCAGTAACACCCTATCAGATATAGCAAGCATTCCAAGGTGTGAATGTACATGGAAGATAGGAAAGCCGCAGCAACACACTACAGTCAAGACACCTAGCAGGCATACAAGTAGTGAATGTAAAGGGCAAATAATGAAGCCATAGCAACAAAGTGCAAGAGCCACTGCTATATACCAGTTACACCACATGTCCCACAGGAAAGCACATGCACCCACATTAACAGTAGTAGCAGTCTTAGGTGTCAGTGTACATACACACTTAGTACAGGAAACTGGAGAAATGAATGGAGAAATGTTAATCTGCAACACAGCTGGAAATATGAGAGAGATACTAACCTTTACACTCACAGAACAGTGTCCACAGCATACCAGCATGGTCCCTGCCCTTAAAATCTGAAAGGGCTATGCCTATCTCATATACCTTTTTATAGCACTGTCCTGAAATCACAGTGAGAACTGCAATTAGTAAACAACTGGCTGCATGCAATTAGCAAATGCTGGCTAACAATTGGTGCAGAGGCCACCACATGGACATATGCAGAAACCTACAAAAGCATGTTGTACTCCCAGTCCACACATGCAATACTTTCACTGCACCCTCTGGAGGTAGGGAGAGAGAGAGAGAGAGAGAGAGAGAGAGAGAGAGAGAGAGAGAGAGAGAGAGAGAGAGAGAGAGAGAGAGAGAGAGAGAGAGAGAGAGAGAGAGAAATAAACACCAACAAAAACACTTATTAACAAAACCTACTAGAAAGCTGTCATCTGTCAACTGGAGCAGCAGCAGGACACCGATCCAAAAGGCAACGCAAGCAGCTGTGACAAACACAGGTAATGTAAAGTAATACTTTAAAAGTCTACATACTGTGAACCATCCATATGTGTCATTGGTCTGTATCTATATGTATATGAAGATGTGCATAGGGCAGGGGACATACAGCAACTATCAGTGAAAGCTGTACATACATATGATTGTGAGGGCATCTATGTGCACATATCAATGTAGGTTGAATGTAGGTTGTAGTGTAGTGCAATGTACAATGTAGGTTTCACAGTTATGTATGTTTATCAGTATGTTAATGTGTGTATACAGTTTTGTAAACAAACATGTTGATATACCTATCTATCATATGGATACGTATGTATGTCAATATATGTATGTATGTATATATATATATATATATATATATATATATATATATATATATATATAATATGCATATATGTATACATAGATAGAGAGGGATGTAGGAATACATAGACAGATGTAGATAGATATAATATGTACAAACATATATATGTAATACACACATACAGATATAGATATATGTAGATACATATACATAGACAGACAGATCTGACTATCTACAGATATGACTGTATATGACTATCTCACACTCCCTGTCCCACTCCCTCTGTCACTCTCACCCCCTCTCTGTCACACCCCCCTCTCTCCATATCTATAGCAATATATTTACATCAATATATATATGTGTATATGTATAGACATATATATATATATATATATATATATATATATATATATATATATATATATATATATATATATATATATATATATATATATATATATATATGTATATATATATATATATATATATATATATATATATATATATATATATCTTTATATATATAGAGAGAGAGAGAGATTCTGAGTGAGGCATATGTGTACAGATGTATTGCAAAAGCATGGAGTGAACACCAGTGTCGAAACTGGAGTACCATACCCCATTTCAAATCACCTACACCAGTAACCACCAGATATGTGATCGGCTGCCCACCACTGCATGTGTCAGGGGTGAACAGGGTCATAAACCTGTACAATAGGCCCCCCAATGATAGTCACAGTGGCACACTATTCCTGGAATACCTGTACATGGTATGTGTCAGCAGACATGGTGTGTCAGCTATGGACATGTAGGTCAGTGTACTCCTCCACACCACACAATGTCTGCCACGGTATGTACCTCACATGACAGCTACAGATATGGGAAGGACACAGTGACATGTATGACACATGCACTCAAACACATTACCAATGCACAGTGACTGACAATAGCACAGAGTGCACACATACTACCCACATAGAGGTTACCACTCCTGGATTTACATACTTAAGTCACACCCATGACAGCTGTCCAACAACCATAGCAGCACCTCACACCATCCACAACCTAAATGACCGCTGTGTGTCGTCCTTGACACCGCAGTAGAGAGCACATGGTGGAGGTACAGGTTCCTACCCACAGATAAGACATACCCTGCAATAACCCACACAGTGTTAATAAGCAATAATCCCCATGAGTACATATCACACATACCCCTGCTGAATGTTAGTCAGATAGGTAATATGCCATATGAGTCACCCTGTGTAACTGTTTGACAGGAGCAGGTACCATCACATCACATGTGTCACAAGGGTCAGGGTAGCAGAACAGTATGCTGCTGTATTCCCAGGGGCAATAGCATATTGTATTGTATTGTATTGCATTGTATTGTGTTGTATTGTATTGGTATATAGAGGTGCCTCCTTTGTGGAGTGGAACCACTGCTGCTGTACGCCAGTGTACAGGTACATATCCTGTAGTCAGGCTAGTGTTACATAACACTTCTATATGCGGGTTTAGCTCCTCTTGGAGTTCATGTAGCATGCAACTGGGGATACCATCAGGTCCCATTGATGCTGTGTTTTTTGCTTTTCTGATGGCGGCTCTCACCTGGACATATGTGATGACAGGGAGGTTACATTCAGCTGGGATAAGTATGTCTTCATTTGGGGGAGAGGGGGGGGGGGACTTGCACTGAACCTGTCTGCCACAATGTTGCCAATATCTGTGGGTTCAGTGAATTATTTGTTGTTGTATACTAACTATGAGCATATTGGAGGGTTTCTGACCAGGTTTCTAACATAACTGAAGAAGGCCTTGTGGATATCTGTAGTGTCCCTGGTGATTTCCCTCTCAAAGTTGCCCATGGATATTTGTATGAGAAAACATAGCTCTTTACTAGTGCTGATCAGACATGCCTTCCCTTTATGGAATTATGCTCTGTCTTGCAGTAGCTTCCGTCTTTTGTTATACAATCTGTTTATGGCAGGGGTCCACCAGACAGGATGCTTTCCCTTTGTGGAGAGTGTCTTGGTCTTATATGGGATTGCATGATCCATGCATTCTCAGAGATGTCCGTAGAAATCATTCGTGAAGGATTCAGCATTGTGGGTTGTGGCTTCCACTGGCCCAGTGGCTTAAAGGATACCATCTCAGTCTTAAGAGGTGTAAAGTTTGCATTTGGAATGTTATTCACTGTAGTCGTTTGTGCTGGTGGTGGAGGTGGGATATGTATATCCAGGGTGATTAGTTTGTGGTCAGATCACAGTAGTTGATGATGTTCCCCATACAGTACCTCGATACAAACCCTCAGAGTGAAGAGGTGCTTTGGACCTGAATCAGTGTGCTGACTGCTGGGGTTTGGTAGTATGTCGTATGGAGTGTGCCAGGTACTGTTGCACAGTTGTTGTGTGAGCACTGATACCTGTCCATTTACATGTGTATCCACCAATAGACAGACAGATGCTATATATGGGATATATGATGTATCACAACAGTCGAGTAGCATGTGTAGTATGTGTGCCAAATTCTGCTGACATATTTTGCTGATATCATTTTATTGTCTTTTTCAGGACCATGGTTCACCAGCGCAATCCGTCATACTCTGCAGCCGAGGATGAGGAAATACACCAGAGCCTGGTGCGGGATTTTGCAATACTCTTTTCCCGCACCAGCCAGAATCAGCTGGAGAGGGCTGCACTGTGGCAAGACCTGGTCTGTCGGGTAAATGACATAGGCACGCATAATAGGACAAATGAGCAGGTACGACATCACTGCAGTGATTTAATCAGAAATGTCCATTAGCGTGCGTCGGATATCCATAGGCAACAGGTTGCCACAGGTGGTGGGGTGGCTACACATCCCCCACTCACCAGACTGGAGGGACTACTCCTAAGTGTTGTGGCTCTAGCCCACCAACAACAACAACAACAGCAGCAGACCTGCATTATGATGGAGGCTGGAGCCACACAGCACCATGACTACGAGCGTGCAGGTAATATGCCATATGTATAGTTGACTGTTGTGTACACTGGTAGTTAATGCATGTGTGAGGTGTGTCCTTGGTTTGTAGCTGTCATCATAGTATTTAATGTGCAAGTGTAATATTCTCAATATCAGCAGCTGACCTGTGAAAGGCAATCTAAATGTTACCTATAACACTAAACAATCACCCCAAATCTCTAATGCAGAAATACTTGCTTTAAAAATACAGCTAAACAAAGAAAAAAGTATAAATCTATTTACAGTGTATATCCCTCCAGGGAACAATGTGGATACACTGGAAAACTTACTTAACTGGATATCCAACAACTACCCCCAAGAAACTATTATCATAGGTGACGTCAACATTGACTGGAACCTATGCTCTTCAGAGACCAACCCCATCCACATTAACCTATATGGGTTTACCCAGATTATAAATACTACAACTAGAACTGGAAATGAAAACCAAAAAGAAAGTATTTTAGACTGGATCCTAATAAATAGCCAGCCACAAACATATGAGTCTGGGACTGCACCAAATGACCTAAGCGATCACCTCATCACATACATAACAAAAAATAAAACAGGTCTATCTACCACTCCCACGTACAGGTCAATTAGAAATAAGAAGCAATTTGACCTTACAAAATTCCAAGAAGAACTCAGATCTTGTAATTGGGCCCCACTAAAGTATCTCCCCCTCGAAGAAGCAGTAACTAGATTTAATACCACCTTCCTAGACATACTTGATAATCATGCTCCAAAAAGATTAATTAAGACCAAAGCAAACATTGCACCCTGGCTTACAAAGGAAACTAAATCTAAAATTAAAAATAGGAACAAATCCTGGTGAAACTTGGCGTGCAACCAAATTATCCAGAGACCGCATCCTATTTCAACAGCAAAGAAATGACACAAAAAAATCAATACTAGCTGACAAAAAAAGTTACTACTGCCAACTACAAAATAAACACCAAAACAACCCGCAAAAATTTTGGGCAGGTCTTAATAACCTCTTACGCCCAGGCAAGTCCTCAACTCCCACCCCAGAAATGGTATCTGATAAAACACCATTAGAAGTAGCTAACACCTTTAACTCATTCTTCACGAGTACTATACAAACCTTAGCTAACCAACTATCTGCTAACTACAGTCCTGTGACAGAGCATATTCCAGAAACTAGACCCACTTTCACTCTACAATCTGTCCCTACATCTAGCATAAGATCATTATTGCAAAAACTAAAACCTACTACCCCCTCCGCTGACCTTCTCCCAGCCAAATACTTACAGAAAGCCGCAAATGCAATAGCCTACCCCATATCAATACTTATAAATCGCACCATCCTGGAATCTTCCATCCCGACAATTTGGAAAACATCCCATGTTATACCTCTTCATAAAGGTGGCTCTTCCACTGAACTATCAAACTATAGACCAATAGCCATAATGTCCCCTCTTGCCAAAATCATGGAAAAATGTATACATAAACAACTACTTTACTATCTAATCCAGAACAAACTACTGACCAACTCACAACATGGATTTAGACCCAACCACAGTACAACTACTGCACTACTCTCTTTTACTGATACTATAAATCGCAACCGTAATAACAAAATATTATCATCGGCTCTCTTTCTGGATCTTTCAAAGGCCTTTGACATGGTTAACCACCAACTACTTCATAATACTCTAAAAACTTTACAGCTTGACAAGCTAACTTTAGGCTGGTTCCAAGCTTACCTCTCTGATAGGAAACAAGCAATACTCTGGCAAAATCAACTTTCCAATCTCCTACCAAATACCATAGGTGTTCCACAAGGATCCATACTGGGTCCACTTCTTTTCTCAGTCTTTATTAACGACCTACATAAAGCCATCCCTGATGCAACCTGTATACAATACGCTGACGATTCAACCTTAGTCTGTTCGGACACCTCTTTAGACAATCTATTAGCTAAAACCCAATCCTCCTTTACAGCTGTTGAAAACTGGCTATCAGGAAGACAGCTACTTCTTAATCCCAAAAAAAACAAACTGCTTCTTTTTCACCCTACCCAAAAACTTCCCTTCACAGACTTTAATATACACTCAAACAATGGCACAATTATAACACCTGACCCCCATACTAAACTACTAGGAGTTACCATAGACAATAAACTTAGATATGACATACATATTAATCTTACTATCAAAACTGTCAACAGGAAACTAGGATCATTATATAGAATCAAAGCCTTTCTAACACCAATGGCAAAAACAACTATTGCCTGTACCCACTTATTATCCACACTTCTATATGCATCCCCAATGTTCACTAAGCTGAATAAAACTGAGCTAAATAAACTCTCATGCTCATATAATCACATTGCCAGATTTGCAAATGGTACACCACATAGAACACACCACTGTAATAACCTAAAAGACCTTGGATGGATAGAACTCCCTAACCTCCTACAGCAGACTCAACTTACTGAGGCATATAAAATACTTAACCATCCTGATAAAACCCCTGCTCTAAAGAGCCTAGTCGTTCCTTATACTAACCTAAATAGCCTACGCTCCTCAAACAGAATACTTATTCAAAACGTCAAATCCAATAATGCAGGTGGAGATGCTCTATTTGCTAACACCACTGCCAATATATGGAACTCCCTTCCCACCAGTATTACCACCAATACCTCTCTATCCTACTTTAAAAAAGTCTATTCCAATATTTTAAGTCCCACTGGTTATGCCAATGCTCACACCCCGACTAATTGCCTTGAGTTAACCCTCATCTCTCACCTCTTTTCTCTCAAATGAATCCCATGGAATTTACCATGTCAGCTTCTTTTTTCCTCATATTTCCCCTTGTATTTCTCTTCCCTCTGAACCACCGTATTATCTTTTATACATGACTAAGTGTTTTCTTCAATTCATATATCTATTCTGCTTCTAAATACCCTCATTTTATCATGTACTTATGAATGTAACTATTAATGCCCATAGCTCTGGCTTCTCTTTTTTTTTATAATTCTATAATAGTTGTTTAATTTAATATCAGTTTTTGTCTATGTAACAATGTACCAACTGTTAAATGTGGAGCTTTTCTCCCCGGGCCTCCGCTGAAAATGGACATGTATCCAGTCGGATTTTCCCGGTCAACAAATGTAAAATAAATAAATAAATAAATAAATAATAAATAACTGTTGTACTACTGAACTGTATCATACTCAGTAACAATGGCACAGTTGTGCCCACTGATATTAATTTCCTCACGTCTGCAGGTCCCTCCGGTGTAACAGCAATGCAGCCTATCCATGCTGGTGAGTGTGTATTAACAATACCTTTAATAGTCTTGATAGTAATAGTAATATTAGGCTCAATCAGTAGTGCTCTGTGTATGCATGCAGGTGTGTCTGTGTCTGTTTGTTGATATCTCGCATACTGAGTAGTGTGCAAGTGTGCAAGTCTGCATCTGTGTGCATGTGTGCACCTGTGTGCATGTGTGAATGTGTGCACCTGTGTGCACCTGTGTGCATGTGTGCATGTCTGCATCCGTGCACGTGTGCATGTGTGCATGTGTGCATCTGTGTGCATGTGTGCACCTGTGTGCACGTGTGCATGCGTGCACCTGTGTGCGTGTGCATGTGTGCATGTGCGCATGTGCACATGTGTGCATGTGTGCATGTGTGCATGTCTGCATGTGTGCATGTCTGCATGTTTGCATGTGTGCATGTGTGCATCACTGGTAACATTGTGTAGACATTGTAAACTGTGTTTCCTGTTTCTCTCCCACAGGTTCTGGTGCTGCTCTGGTGTCATGCAGCAGGGAACCTGAATCAGGTGCCACAGGTAGTGATAATGATGATATCTGTGTAATAGTACAGGAAGGTGTGCCAGGGTCCATCATCGGTCAGCCAATTGACAGTACACAGCTGTCAACTCCATCAATGTGCACAGTCATCCTGCCAATACATTCTTTGTCACCAATGTCCCTAGGTGATGGACAGGATACAGTGGGCATTGACCAGGGTAATGTGGTATCTGTGGCACATGCTTCCCCATACAGCAGCCATGGGCATGGCCCTGAGATGGTACCACACAGACAGATGTCCAGGGGTTCTTGTGGGAGCATCCATGGGCGTACTCCCCCTGTCAGACGTGCCCACAGAAGTCTTACAACCTCAGCTATGATTCGGGCTGTCATGCAGGCACAGTCATGTATGGAACGGTACACCAGACAGGGTCTGAGGGTGCTGACAGCATGTCGCACAGCAATGAGTGACAGTATGCGTGACATTGTGACTGCCATCCGTAATTTCACTAATGTCATAGACAAACGTTGTGGGGACATATTAGATCAGTTCCACAACTACATGTCCATGAGCCAAGGCAATGGTGGACGGTTGAGGCATCAACGTGGGCGTATGCCAGCAACAGCAGCAGCTGGCAGTCATCGCGGATGACAACAGGGCCGCAGCCACCCCCATAGTGCCAGCAGCAGCCCCAGCAATGCTGGGTCTGTGCTGTCATCAGACTGCCCCAGGGTACCATGTGCACGTGGCTCTGGACAGGCCCAACAGGGATCTGTGTCCAGTCAACAAACACCTGCTTCTGATGACAGTACCCAGTCTGGATTGGTACCGGATACGGCTCTGCAAGGCACAGGTACCGTGTCCATGGCCAGAGACACTGATCTGTATGACCTGGCAGGTACAGTCTGTGGCTGTCCACAAACACTGGTATATGGCAGCCATGAGGTGGAACTGTGTGCATCCATACACACATGCGAATTGACAACACCTAGGGCTACCGCATACACGCACACACTGCATCAACATTGCCCCACCTTGTACTGCTGTCCCTCACCAACACACATACACATACATGTCAATTGGTGGTATCAGTGGCAGACTCAAGCATACCAAGTTCACACCCTGTGCATATGATGACACTGTGCCACCTCCTGCAATCTGTAACATCAGTGCAGGTACAGGTTAACATGTTGCTGATGCACAGGGTGACTACATAGACATGTACTAATAGTATCATGTTGTTAACAGTACAGTGTGCTGATATAATTGTGGGTATATCCAAGCATGCCTGATGCAGTAAGGGTATGATTGTCGTGTACTGTTTTCTACACCCATGGTAAGAACCATAGTGTATCATCTGCACATGTTTGCATACTGGTGGTAAGGATGTCAACAGAAGGCCACATACATAGGTAGCACAAAGGATAAGGTAATGAAAGTATTGATACGCAATGATGGACATGTAAACTGAAAGTGGCATGTTGCCCACACTGGACTCTGCAATGCGGATGTTTGAGGATGTTGATATGTGTGCAGTACTACACAACTGGTACAGGACATACAGGAGCACCCTAGCACTGCAAGGTCACACCTCATACCATGCTAGACAGCCCCAACACACAAAACTAACTTTCACAGGAGGGAGAGTCCCCATAAATGTCAGGGATACTGTGGTGGCAGGACAGGTAACATACATCCTACTAAGTATGGAACCACTGAGTGAAGGCTCAGGGTCTGTTATTAGACGTGTATTAGTGTAGGTATGAGCACCTGAGTTTCCATCCGGTTATTGTACATCCTGATGGTACATGGTCTGTACACTTGTGTGCGCTGAGACTGGACCCTGGCCATCTGACCTGTGTATCTCCATGTACATGTGTATAGTGCCTGCATATTTGCACTGTTACCTACTGGAAGTGGTACAGCTTGTTTGTTGTACAATGGACTACATGCAGCCCTGCTTACTGTAGCTTTGTTTGCATGCATGTTTGCTTGCAGTTACCCTGGAACACTGATTCCACCTGCAATGCAGATTTACGGAGCCTCTGTGGATTCCTAGTGTCATCTGCATAGCTTACTATACGTATGTCCATGTCTCACTTGACAGAACGTCACTGTTTATCCTGTTCGCATGTACGTTGACTGTGACACATTGCATATGACTTACCTGGCATTTGACCACGTGAGCAGTCATATATGCCAGCGCTAACTAATCACAGGCACTACACCCTCACATACTCACCTTCTGTACCTTGTTCCCCATTGGCCCTATGTGCTGTTAATCACCATGGCAATCACAATACTATGGTAGCATGTGCAAAGGTCACTTGTTAGTCACCTCTATGGTACATTTGTGGAATATGTGAGTCATGTGGCAATGTCACAGCTGCCACATGTACACAGTCAACCCTCTCCCCTACCCATGAAAGTACAACACATGTGTGAGATGCAACCACATAGCCAAACTGGGGACTAAGCACTCTGAACCCAGTACTGGCATAACCTGTCAGGTGGCATGAAATACTACAGTGACTACAATACCAGTCTGATGTAGACCTACACTGACAGCAATCCAAACACATGAACACACTGGGGCATTCTTGGAGCCTCAGAATAGCATCCTGCCTGAGCAGCAGACACCTCTGCAGCTGGCACACAGGCATACGTTAAGCCGGAATACAGCAAGTGCAACCCATAGCACACAAATCCTGTGTGCCAAACAGTCACAGCCTGTACGGCTAGACAACACACCTGCTACAGTTGTGTTGGGTACCTTTATTGTCCGGTACAGTGAGGTCTCGCTCACCAGGCTGGACAAGGTGAAGGTCACAGTGATATGCCCATGGGGCACTATGGTCCACCACATAACACAAGCATACAGGTCAGTCAGAGGCATGGACACATATGACTCAGTCATTGTCCATGCCACTATGGCTGACCTGTGATGTACCTCCCTGGACTACATGATAGGGAACATAGAAGGGCTCTCTGAGCATGTGGCACAGGCTAGTATGACCCTGACCTTGGTTGGCATCATACCCTCACCAAGAATGCTGAAGTATTACTGAATGCTGATGAATTACTGTAGCTACAACACCCTAGCTGAAAGGTTCCTAGCATGTAGTCACTGCATTGCTATGGAACAACTTGTTACCACTCCCACAACAGGTGAAAACATGCAGCACCTATTCATCAACAACATGTAGACTATATGCCCCAGACCAGATGTGTATCCCTCGATGCTAGGATGATACCATATACAACTCACACTGTATATACACATACCACATGCAGCACCCGCACAGAAAACCACAGTCATAATGTTATCCAGTGCAAATACCATGTATTCACATGTGGCAGGCGTCAGACATGGGAACTATTGAAGGTCACAGGTATATATGTGTAGTTGGCACTCACATACATCATATGTGTGCATTGCCATTACTGGTTTAATCGATGTCATGCATTATTGTGAACAACAACCCACACACATGGGCATTCTGTGTGACAAAAACACATGTGGCATTTCTGGAATTCAAAGCCATAACTAACTGTGCTATGACAGTAGTGAGAGATGCAGTAGCAGAGCGTGCTGTTTGCATTACTGGGAGATGTGCCCTCTTCTGCTATACTTGTAGGGTGCTGACATCATCTCTGTTTAGAGATTGGAATATGCAGCAGCTGGTGTGTTGTACTGGTTGCCAAAAGGGTCAGTTTTCTCACACATGTAATTGCACATGCCCTATTTCCACCCCCCACACACTCTTGCCATTTGCATGATTCAAACCCCTACCTAACTATGTTATGACACTAGTACAAGACGCAGTAGCCGAGCACACTATTTGCTTTACTGGGAGTTTTTTTTTCTCCGGCTGTACTTATAGGGTGCTGACATCATCAGTGTTTAGAAAGAGGAATGTGCATCATGTAGTGTGTTCTCCTAGTTACCAAAAGGGACATTTCTGTCATACAGAATTGCACACACACTAACCCCCCTCACCCAAACACACACACACTGAGTATTTGCAGGATTCAAACCCCTACTTAGCTATGTTATGACACTTGAGACGGGTGCATTAGCAGAGCGCGCTATTCGCATTACTGGGAGGTTTCCTTTCTCCGGCTGTACTTATAGGGTGCTGACATCATCAGTGTTTAGAAAGGGGAATGTGCATCCTGTAGTGTATTCTCCTAGTTGCCAAAAGGGACATTTCTCTCACGCAGAATTGCACACACACCAACCCCACTCACACACTGAGCATTTGCAGGATTCAAACCCCTACCTAACTATATTATGACACTTGAGAAAGACGCATTAGCAGAGCACACTATCCAAATTACTGGGCATCTGTTCTGCACCTGCAGTATTTATAGGGTGCTGACATCATTATTTCTACAGCGGTATGTACATCTATTACTACCTGTCAGGTGGGGGATAGCATATATATGCATTTGCAGCCACCTACTTCAGGGTCAGATATGCACATCAGCACTGGCAGGTTATGTTTTATACCATGCTTTGTGACCACAGGACCTGTAACACACAACACAACCAGTTCAGACCACCCCTCCCACATCCAGGACACACACTTTGCTTCCCTGGGAACAGTGCCAAGATATGAAGGTGTTCACATACACCATTCCAGTTGTTAACGTCAGGTACAGGTATATTGTGTGTGGGAACTACTCAGGCCTCAACAACATTACCCTACAGCAACTACAATTTGTGTTTCCATGTGCTATGGCAGGGCCACTCACCACAGCCACAAGGGGGAATACATATTGCACCTGACCATCTGCAACATGGGTACTCACTGTTCCACACCAGAGGTAGACCACCATTGTTGGTATCTGACCATACCCACCTTTCCCGGGACATCCATATCCCATCCCCACCCCCAGGCAAGGTTTTCACTGCAAACAAAGTGTATTTATCAAAAGCAGACTTTGCACTTGTGAAGACTGGGGTGGAAGACTTCAAAGGACCCATGTTGGGGGAGTATACAGGCCACTCTGCATAATCCTTGACAATTGCATTCTATGAGCATGTGGAAGGTTTGCATTGATCATGCTATCCCAAATATACCCATGACTCCTCCAAAACAGGACACCTGTCAGGTGTACACCAGCCATATATGAGCTGTCCAACAGATGGAGTGAGCTAATACATTGCAGAGCAGTAGCCCACAGAGGGAGGACATCTCTGAACAGTACTGGCACAACACTTCAATCCCTCATAATGATCACGACAAAGTGTTGACCGTGAAATTGTCCAGACTCTGCAGATAAGGCTCCCCTCAGTCTGTTATTGATGCCCACTTACTGTTAGAGGTCCTCACCAACCCTCTTCCAGCAAACACCAGCCACATGGATGTGGCATAGCAAATTCAACACCTGGGATCTCCACTGTGTCCCTGCTTGACAGAGGCACAGCACACTAGCCTCAAGCGGTGCCTTATGTGACCTACTTTACAGTGGCACAGTAGCCTACTGTACTGGGGAGGCAGACGCCAAGCACACTCTGGCTAAGCTTTCATTCCCTAGGGTAAACAGCCTAGTATTGACCTCTACACCCATATGTTTAATTGTCAGATGCACAATATTTGTTGCTGATAGACTGTTTGCAGGTCTTTATTGCCATAGCATTCCCTGTTTCTATGAACAACTTGTGTATCTGTGGAAGATGTTTGAATATGAGAGGGATCCACCATATCACTTATGTCTCTGTAGTCATTTAACTGTGTGCACTGGGCAGATTGCTGTAATGTGGTTGGTTCCTGGAATAACACGTACAAATACCAGATATGTGTGGCCGACTGCTAAACTGAGATATGGCCTAAGTGTGTGAGCATGCCCAGTTCAGGCTTTCCATGGCATGTTGTCTGACATATGTCTCATTTATCAAGTATATGAGCATGCCCAGTGTGAGCTTTCCATATGTTGAAATCTGCAGTCCACCACATTTGTGGATGAGTGTGAACTTCAACAGTATCTCACGTTTATGGTTGTGTGTTGGGTGTCATGTTGTGTACTTACTGGCCAACTGCTTTGTGTCTGAACAAAACAGGGATTATACTGTGCCTGCAGGGTTTGCATGGGATACTTTGTATACAGTTGTCAACATCCTTTCATACTGACCAAACACTGTAGTACCGTATAGTGTACTGGTTCAGTACTTTCACTGTGGTGGACAGTATCCTGGGCTTTAGTCCTATCACTGCTTTAAATTTTCATAGTGAGCACAACAGACTGGTTAGGGGCCAGTTGTGCACATATGACCATGTTGCATTACGTTCAGATATGGACTACTTAAACCAGGCTTGTCCAACATTGGTAGTGTATTCCACAACATAGGTGGACATTGTCAAACACTAGCGATGTGCCCTAGGCCATTTCTAAAGCTAGTCAGAGAGTGTGTTTGTCCTTCGACACACATTGTAACTGGAGTTTGCCATGACATATGTCATGGTTAGTATACTGTGCCTCCATCTACCTGTGACATAACAGTGATACCCAGGGTAAACCTACCATTTCCCATCCACTCATCAAGATTCCTCTTGAGGAGAGTCAGTGAGTGACTCTCTGGCTAACCTGTACTGGGAGTTTACTCAAGAGTAGGGGGTGGCTTCTGTGTTATGGATCAATCAGTACAGCATGTCCTATGTATGTCAGTGCTGGGGTTCAGGTCTCTCATGTGCATAGCTCACTGCCATTCAGGTTGTACAAGGTGCAGCATGTTCATTGATTCCAGCTTGGACATGGCTTTATACATCAGGCACAGCTTGCCTCTGGGTGGGCAATATGGCACTGTGTGGAGGTGCAGTTTGTTTAATCAGGCAACACATGGCATCTGTTCTAGCTCTTTGATACTCCTGGTGAGGTACTTTTGGGGTTTTTCCGGTTGATGGAGGTGTCTGCTGAGGTACATCCCACAGGGGCCATTGTACTCAATTGTGAGGCTGATGAAGGATGACTGCAGAGCCGCAATGACCTCCCCTGATCTAGATCTGACTACCTTCATGATTAGGTGGGTATATGGTATGTTTCTGTAACCACTACAGCCACATGCTTGTCCAATGCAAGATATCTATCTACTTGTGTCCCCAGGTCTCCTATTACATCTTAAGTACTTAATGGGTTAACACCTATGTGGTAATTGGTGGGCACTTCCTGTATATCCACAGGGGTTGACTATACACTTTTCTGCAATTAGCTTGCTGACTTGGCTATGGCACCAGTTGTCTGTTTCTATGTGGCCCTTTTGTGGGATGCTTGTGTCAGCTGGAGGGTCAGATATGGTGGCCAGTTTGTAGTCCTCTGTAAACTTGTTCAAACACAGTCCTTCCATGTTGGCCTGTACCTATGGGACATATATACCAAACAAGGGAGGTCCCAGGACCGAGCCTTGTGGGATGCCAGTTGTATCTGGTTTGTAGTCTGACATGGCTGCAGCATTTCCTGACCATGTCAGTTCTGTCCTTGGTCTGGTTTGCAACCCCTCTACTGACATAGGGGTTTATATTTAAGCTGGTGAGCTTATCTATAATGAACACATGGGGTATTGTATGGAAGCCTTTTGCAAGGTCCAGCTAGGCTGTGTGGACAACATTCCCCTCATCAATGGCCTTAATGACTGTTTCAAATGAGTCAGACATGTTTAAGGGGCAGGATCTGCACTTAAGAAAGCAACACTGGGTAGGGTCCAGTGTCAGTAGGTCCCCAATATCTTTATGTCTGCGGTACATGCTGATCCTTTCCATAGCTTTGCAGACCAAGCTTGTCAGGATTCTGGGGTGGTAGTTTGCAGTATCCATTCAGGCAACACCTTTGCAGAGAAGGACCACTGTTGTTGTACACTGCTCTTTGGTTACATATCCTGTGGTAAGGCTGACATTGAGCAGTAGTGTTATTTGGCGTTCCATTCTTCTTGGAGTCCATGTTGGATTCAGGCCAGGACACCATCTCGTACCATTGATGCTGTGTGTTTTTCTTTGTAGATGCTGGCTGTTACCTCAGCATCTGCAATGTCAGGGGGCCAGCACTCTGCTGGGAAAGATATTTGGCATTTTTTTTGGCAGGGGGGTTGCACTGCACCTGTCAGGTTGGATATTGGCAATGTGTGTGTGTTTGGTATATTGTTTGTAATATTTGAGTGATTCAGAGCATATCTGTGAATTCCCAACAAGGTTCCTACCATCAGTTAAGAAAGTCTTGTGATTATCCTTAGTGTCCTGTACAATTTGTATCTTCTTAGGTACATAGGTTCATACTAGGCTGTTGCAGGTGTCAGGTAAGGTACATCCCAAATGAGGCATTGTACTAAATTATGGGCCTGGTAAGAGAACAGTATAGGGGCACAATGACCTCTGTTGACGTAGATGTGAATCCTTTCATGATAAGGTGGCCAATATAGAAGGTCTTCCTAGCCACGTTGGCAATGTGAGTGTCACATGACAGGTTACTGTCCACTTGTGTCCCTAGGTCCCTGATTACTCCTTCCATACGTAATGGATTACCACCTATGTGGTAATTTGTGAGTACCTTGTTTGGTGTTTGGTGAGACATTTATACTGTCCAGTGTCTTCAGGAAGGCTGAGTGGGGTTCCTGTGTGTGAGAGTGTGGTCTGTAGCATGCTACAGACTGTACAGCAGTTTTGCCTATGGTTAGTTGCACATGGGTGGTCTCCGATGCTTCGTGCATTGTCAGTTACCTGGGCGTGTGGGTATCTTTGCTGAATATGGATACTCCCCCTCCTTTTATGGTTTGGTCCAGGTTTTGGTGCCATAACGCATGATATGAGGTATAACCTGGTAGTGCTGGTGTGCTCTCAGGAGCCTTGCTGCAGGTTTCTGTCACTGCATGGACATCGATGTTCCCCATACTGGGGAGGGCATCGGGAGCATGCATGTTGAGGTTTAGACATCTGGCATTGGGCAGCATTACCCTTATGTTTCTTTCCAGTTATGTTTTCTAGGGAGGTGGGTTTGTAATTTCAGCCTTGCCTACAAAAGGCTCTATGGAGGTGGCAAGAGCCTTAGCCAATATCCAGACACCCAGGGGTAACAGGTGCAAGCCATCCCTGGCAAAGCAGCGTGGCTTGTCAAGCATGACATCCCAAGCAGGCAGACATTGGATCCCCTTGGAATGACACCAGTAATTGTGCCACTTGTTAAAGCTGATCATTCTGTATTTGTACTGTGGCATCATTCTTGGTGAGGGTAGGATGCTGCACAAGGTCAGTGTCATACCGGCCTGGACTACATAATCGGAGAGATCATCTATGTCTCTTTTCATGTAGTCCAGGGAGGTACATCTCAGGTCATTCACACCAGCATGGACAATGACTGCATCATATTTGTACTTGCTTTGTGGTGACCTGCATACTTGTGTTATGTGACGTATTGTAGCAGCCTACAGGCAGCTTACTGTACCCTTTCCCTTGTTCAGTCTGGTGAGTGGGACAGCAGTGTGTCTGACTATGGAGTCACCTATTACAACTGTATCAGGCATGTTGTTTCTCCTTCTGGCCTGTGACTGTTTGGCACACCAGCTTTGTGTACTATGTGTTGCATGTGCTATGTTTGGAGGTAGTGGTTGCTTGGGTGTCTGCTTTGGAGGCCTCTGTTGATGTGGTGTGTTTGTAATTAGAGCCTCCGGGAATGTTTTTCTGTGTTTATGTCTTTGGTTTGCAGTTGTGATAGGTCTATGTGAGACTGGGTTTGTGGTGTGTGTGGTAACCTTCTCCTCCTGACTAGTTTTGACAGTACTGTGTTGAGAGAACTCAGCCTCCGGTTTGGATAAATGGTTGCATCTCTCACATATATTTGTATTTCTTGGGGGGAGGAGAGGGTTGTCTGTGTACATGGGGCAGGTGTAACATTGCCTCAAGATTCACAGATTCAACTTGTTGTAGGTGCCCTTAGTGGATTGTATGAGTGGACATATTTTATTGCCATAATACTGATCAGAGGTTACTTCCCTTTTTAGGTTTGCTCTATCATGTAGTAGCTTCCTCATTCTCTTGCATGGTTTGGTAATGGCTGGGGTCCACCATGCCAGATGCCTGCATGTATGGAATTGTGTCTTGGTTTTATTTGGGATTGCATAAACCATGCATTCCTGGCAGTGTTCATGGAATGCCTGTATAACGGGTTCTGAGGTGTGGCCCATATTTTGCACATGCACAGGGCCTTTAATGGATTCCACATCAGTTTGGAGTAGTGCAACATTTGCTTTACACATGTTTTTCACTGTGGTTTTCTGGCCAGGGACTGTGGTCAGGATGTGTATATCTGGTGTGATTACTCTATGGTCTGATCTTACCAGTGAGGGATACACTTCTCATCTTGCCATCCAGTACCCATGTTGCTGATTATCACATCCAGTATGCTTACCCCTCTTGCGGGAGTGGTACGTTGTTCCTGAGCATTTTGGTTTATGGATTCTAGGAACCTTTGTCCTAGGTTGTTGGAGCTAGAATAATGCTCCCAGTCTATGTTTGGGTATTTTCAGTCACCCAATATAATGTGGTTTGGAGAGCTTGATATATTCATGTATTCCAACATAGGCCAAGTGCAGTTCCTTGTGTTGGGACGGTAGTCTGTAGCAGGCTATAAACTGGGAGGCAGTTTTAGCCACTGTTACTTGTCCATGCTGCTTCTTGTTGTGGTACCAACATGGGGGTGTGGCTATCCTTGACAATTATTGCTAGTCACCCTCCTTTTGTAGCTTGTTCCATGTTTTGGGGCTGTACAGCACAGTATGAGGTGTAACCTGGTAGTGTTAGGGTGCTGTTGTGAGCCTTGACCCAGTTCTCTGTTACAGAACAGATATCAACATTATCCATGCTGGGGGAGTTTAGACTGCATGCATCTTGCTGTTTAGACTTCTGGCATTGGGTAGCATTACATCTAGGTTCTTATCCCTTGTGATACCTATGGAGGTGGGTTTGTGTTTTGAGCCTTACCTATTCAAGGCACGCTGGGTGTAACAACAACCTTTGCCAGTATCCATAAGGCCAGGACTGATAGGTGCACACCACCCCTAGCAGGTGGAGCATCATGTCATGCTCAGCATGTCATCCCAGGCTTGCACACATTGGATCCCCTTTGACTAACAGCAATACTTCAGGAAGTTATTGCAATTGATCATCTCATCTTCATATTGTGGCATCATGCTTGGTGAGGGTAGGATGTTAGTCAGGGTCATCAAGTTTGCATATACTACATGGTGTTACATTGCTGAACACATGGCAAGCATGCCTCAGGTGGTGCTGCAGGGTTCCCTATGTTGGATGCACATACTACACTCCCTGTACATGTCTGAAAGCAGGTTGTGTCAACTTAGGCATCCCTTTTACTATATGTGTGAGTCGGAGAGAGGTATCATTTCCGGGGTCCCTACTGAGCCAGTGTATGTGCTATGCATTACCGCTTTGCCAAGGCCAAGGCATACTGGGCATGCCTCCTTCTGCCTACTGGGGCAGATTCAGGTTGTTCCTCATCCGAGTCACGCTCTGCCTGTGATTGACTTGGCAATGGTGGGGGGCTGTTTGGCCCAGCCCTATGGTGATCTTGCTGCCGCTGTTTTCGCAGAATCATATTATGTAGCAAAGCACATACCATGACAATTTGGGTACATGTAGTTGGTGAGTACTGCAAGGCTCCACCAGATGTATCCAGGCACCGGAACCATGACTTGAGCAGCCCAAACACACGCTCAATTACATTTCGTGTTTGTGCATGTGCCTCATTATGGCGTTCCTGTTCAGGGGTGTGTGTGAATTTCTGATGGGTGTCATCAGCCACGGCTCCAGTGCATATCCAGCATCCCCTACTAAGTGACCATGCGGGATGTCCCCACTGGCAAATGTCTGGTACAACTGCGTCAGATGCCAGATATGGGAATCATGGTAGCTTCCAGGGCAGCCAGCACACACATTCATTATTATGCCCTGGGAATCACACACAACCTGGCAGTTGATGGAGGGGAAGCCCGTTAATGTAGGCCGTACCCCGCTCACCGGCTGGTGCTTTGATGCGTATGTGCGTGCAGTCTATTGCACCCACTATCTCAGGGTATTCCGCTATTTGCTGGAAGAGATGCATATTGCTGGCCAATACCTCACGGGCATTGGGGAAATATACATGATCACCGACGTGCTGACATGGCATCCAGGAACTGGTGCAGTACCCTGGAGGCTGATGCCTGTGATATCCCCATCATATCACCAGTTGGTCTCTGGAAGGTACCTGTTGCTAGTATTCTTAGGCCAACACATACCTTGGTTTCCACTGGGATGGGTTCCCCTCTGTTGGTTCTGTGTGTGAGGCGTGGTCTGCACAGCTCAACAATTTGCTGCAGGAGGTCTCTGTCCACTCTATAGCGCTCCACTATCTCCAGCTCATGTAACCCCTGGTAGGTGACCCTGGGCCTGTACACTCTTCTCCGTCTCCTCACTGTGGGTTGTCTGGCAGCATTTGCATTGTCACCACCCTCAGCAAGTCGCCTATGTCTCCTTATGACAGCTATGGCAGCCCCTAGCATTTCTGCTCTGAGTGAAGCTTTTTCAGTTTTCACTTCTAATAGCTTACTCCTGTCTTGCAGTGTCTCTTGAGAGAAACATCCTGCACTGCTGTTTGCAGAGTTTGAAGTGCTGGGCTGGGCTAGTATTCTGCCTGTGTAATTGCCTGCTTCTAATTGTTTTCACCTGTTAGCTCCAGCAGTATTCCCTGCTAGCTTCCTACTATTTCTTTTGCTTCCTTTTTCCTCTCTGTTTCCTCAGGGGGGAGCAATGTGCATACCAGCGGAAACACGTTCACAGTGGCTTACACACGCGCACACATGCTTACACAGTTCAGAATCTAGTTATTCGGGTTAAAACGTGTGCACACCAGTGCAAACAGTCTTACAAGTCTGTCAACAGGCTCCCACATGCTCAGTCTGCCTTACACCCGCACACACTGCCCGCACATGTACGCATGCACGCCCAGCAAGAAACTTTGGTGTTGGCTATAGTGTACACCTTCCATTTCTTGACCTTCCCATGCTTATCTTGTGGCACTCCTCTCTCCATATGTGTCTGACATCTGTCATGTAACACTGTCCTCCAATGAACTGCATTTCCTTCTGCCATTCCCCCCTGTGATGTCACCTATCTCCTACTTTATTCCTCCTCCTTATGTAACTCTTACACTACTTGGAATGTGCTCATTTGCTGTGTGACAGTGGGATTCAGTATCCTAACACTCATTTACATAAGATTGCCTACTAATGCTTAGTTACATGTCTTAGACTCAGCTTCCCCCCTTAGCAACCACTAAACGGTGGCCATGTTGTTTTTGCTCTGCTGGTTTCTGCATTGTACATCCATGTATTGCATAAAACCCACAATTGTGGGTTTATAACCTTCATTTTTATGTTTTATATAGCACAACCCATGAATCGCCGAAAAAAAAAAAAATTACTTTTTTCTCATATTTGCATCGGGGTACCTTGCCAATGGCCACATATTTGGCCATTGGCATGCTGCCTGGCACATATGCACCCTTTATTTGGAGCTGACATGGCTCCATTGTGTTATTTGCAGAAACGTACTCAGTTGTCAACTGAGTACATTTCTGCAGCTAACACAACTCTTACACGGGCTGGTTTGAGCTTCGTGGATCGCTAATCTACCTCATTTGCATGCCTTTCAGCTGCAAGTGAGGTGATTAGCATATCCACGCCCAGTCCGTGTAAGAGACGTTTTAGCTGGTCTCTTACACGGAGTTTCGGGTTGTTCCTGGATCGCGAGGGCTGCATGGAGTCTTACACTACTCTTAGACTCCGTGCAAGCCTTCGTGAATCTTGCCCATTCAAAATGTATATTTATTAATCCGTGGACTAAAGTTATTAACTGATTAGAGCACCAAAATTAATATTCATTACAGAATCTAAGAATTTCTATGCATGTGTGGATATATATATATATATATATATATATATATATATATATATATATATATATATATATATACTTATTGTATGTGTGTGTGCGTGTGTTTGTGTGTTTTAGTAATCCTCATGATTTTATTACTGACATGCTTTGTAAATATTTTAAATAGTTTGTGTGTTCTTTTATTCCATTTTATTCCATTTGAAATGTGTTTAAATAGTTTTTGGCATTTAATTACTGATTCAAAATTGTTAATAAAATTCTTTAAAAATGAAAGAAGTCACATTCTGAACTGTCAGTAAAATAAACTGTTGATAATCTAATAATGTAATTCCCTTTGTTGACATTTTAATCAATCAATAATATTATATGCAGCAGTACATAATATATCTGTAGCTACATACTTCTATCTATCTATCTATCTATCTATCTATCTATCTATCTATCTATCTATTTACAGTATCTATCCATTTGTGTGTGTGTGTGTGTGTGTGTGTGTGTGTGTGTGTGTGTGTGTGTGTGGGTGTGTGTGTGTATGTTTATATTTAGAGAACATGCCAAAGTAAAATTCCAAACTTGGGTAGATGTCTAATGCAATAAGTGACCTGCTTTTTCTGAACAAAAATAGTAAAACAAGAGACATAGTCAAATGATAAGTTATATAATTATATCACTAATTCATCAACAGAGAAATCGACTGTGCGAAATTGCCATCATGTTGGAAATCTCATTTACCATGGGCTAAGTATCAACATAAAAATGCCTGTAACAAAAAAAAATGAAATATAATAAATCACTATATCAGCATTAAATACTAGATGAAGAGTCCCTTAGCTAAAATGCATTACTATATACACATTAAAATTTAAAAAAAAAATAAACAAAATGGAATGAAAATCAGGATTATTATACACCTTAAGCATGACTTACAGGAAGAAAGCACTAATAGGATAAGTATAAATGGATTATCAAATCATGCAGGAAGGGTAAAAGATTTCAAAGAATGCAGAATATAAGCTCCAGATAAAACTGAAAGCACAACAGAACTCTGTTAAGAAGAAGTGAAACACTGGATGTAGGAACAGTTAAGACTAATATAAGATATAAATCTAAAGTAGCCATATGCATAAGTAAAAACCTACATGAATGCAAATGCATAGTAAAAGAGTCAACATATAAGAAATAAAGGCAAAAAACATAACATCAGGAAAAAAAAAAGATGCACGAACAACAAAACATAACATCAGCCAAAAAAACAAAAGCACAAAGACCACTATTGGCAATACATTTGGTGTTTATCCTCAGGGTCAAAGCCCAACTAATTCCCCCCATTACATTTTTAAGGCTCTGCTACCTGAACAAACTCTATACATTGTTGTTGAGCACTATGCTACTGGTATTAAAGCCACTTCATCTGCACTGTGCCGTCAGGATGAAAACCAGTTGTCTTTAGTTTTGAGTTACAATAAATTTCAGTGTGAAAAGAAAAATATTTTAAGCTGAACCAGAAAAAGAAGCAACTTGCTTCACTTGTTCAGTATATATCCTTTGTTGCATTTAACACAGGAAGAAAACAACACATGAAAAGTAAATATATGGATTAATTTCTTGATTAATAAAAAATTTTAAAAAACACACCCCAGAAAAAAAATTAAAAAATATTTTCTTCTGTTTTCCAAACATCATCAGAAATGAAAGAGATAATTCTTACAATCAGCTGCTATACATTTAATAACGTTAGACTTAAAGAAATGGTATAGTCATTCGCATAAAAATATTGTCTTGATACATAAAGCAGACTATTTTTTTTAAACAAAAAAGGCACCAAAAGCAATATATATATATATATATATATATATATATATATATATATATCTACACACACACTCACACACACACACACACACACACACACACACACACACACACACACACACACACACACACAGACATATTTATGCATATAATATATTGTGCCTGATTCAAAAGACTTGCACTCAGTGTAAATGACCACACAACATTGAAAGCAGGCTGAGAGCAGATATTCTGGGATCTGGGCCCAGTAATAAGCCTGTTTATAGATAGGCCTTACACCGATGAAAATCACTTATAATGAGAGCAAGTGTTTTGGAATCAGGGTAGAACTGCACTGACTGCAACTCTTTTAGAATATAGCCTAGATATATATATGGATGGATCTGCTTCAGTAGATCAAACTTTTAAATGGTCAAACCTCATATGGCCGAGAAGATAACATCGAACATTTAAAGGTTTGAACACTGAAATAAAACAAAAAAAAAAAAACAAAAAAAAAAACTAAACATTTGTAGCAGGGAGGCAAGCCCCCCACACCCCCTGCTACTTAAATATACCAACTCCGAGATCACATTACATTGTGGAAAAGGGAAATCTTCCCATTCCACACTGTATGGGATCTCCATTCAGTCCGTTCAAACTTTTAAAAGTTCAGTCATATGGTCTCGGCCGATATATATATATATATATATATATATATATATATATATATCTACACACACACACACACACACACATATAAATATATACACACACTCACACACACACACACACACACACACACACACACACACACACACACACACACACACACACACACAAATACAGCACATAATGACATAATGTTGACCAATATAATAACAGAGGCCATTTTCTAAATGCAAAACTGACCACTACTCTGGAATTTTAGGGAAATAATGGTCATGCACACATGCACACACACCACACACACACACACACACACACACACACACACACACACACACACACACACACACACACACACACACGCACACACACAAATAAAGCACATAATGACATAATGTTGACCAATATAATAACAGAGGCCATTTTCTAAATGCAAAACTGACCACTACTCTGGAATTTTAGGGAAATGGACAGAAAATTAAATCTCATAAGACTATAACATGAACAGGGATAAAACATGGAAAACTATAGAGAAGATCCTGCAGTCAAAAATGTGCAAGGGAGCATTGCTACCCACCTCATATCCATGTCATTCCCACAACAGGAATACTGGACAGGAACAAACTACTGAAAAATAATGATAACAAATTTCATTTGTTTATTTTATTTTATTTTACTTGAATTGTTAGAGTTAAATAAGATATCCATCCCCAAATTTCAAAATACCATTTATTGTATAACAATCACGGTTAGTGATATGCATGCTGGTAACAGAGATGGCATTTTATCAGTAGGATAAAAACTGAGATTTCACTTATAGCAAATTACATTCAGAAATGTATTTGCTAGTTGTGGTATGGTCAGAGTATTATTTGTTTAATAAGCTAATAAATACATTTTTGAATAATCATAAAATGTTCAAAAAATAATTCCACATTATGAATAGTTTGAATGCTCTTTATTAGGTAATGCATTATAAGATGTAGTTGCAGTCTGTAGCAGTATTTTGAAAATTATTTTTTATCTTACACAGCATTTTTGCTGCTTTGGGATACTAATGTTTTTTTTTTTCTTTTTTGCTTGCATCATGGATTGTCATTACACAAATGCATCAAGCAGTTTATTTTTGATACATCTCAGCTCCTGTATGTTTTGAATGAATTATACAGCAAGTACAAAGATAAGCAAGTTAGTCAGTTCTGTGCAGGCAGCCAAATGAGCCATCTAAATATTTAATTTCCTTCGCAGCAGCAAACCACGAAGGTTTCTCATTAGAGGAAAAGTATGCATAATCTCATAGAAACTCACAAGCAAGCAGTTAAGACTAAAAACATTCTCAAAATTAATGCTGATTAACATAGCAAAGTTTTGTCTTTAACAGCATATTACAGTACTACTTCATGCATTTTTCTTCCATATTTCTGAACATAACTTTATGGTTTGGGGCAAAGCTGTAATTGGAGATAGCCTGAGGGAGTGTTAATATTGCTTGCACTACTTAAAATCCACCAGTGGTAACCACTGCCTTTGTTCAGGCACTGTCTAAACTGAAATTGCTCAGGGAAAATCCTTGACTGACAGCTGAATTGCAATTCCTTGAAATAGCAGACTTTTTGAGCTGTAATTTGCTGGTTTTACTAGCAATGTTATGGGTATGAACTTTAACCAGACAGTATACGAACGTATGAAATGTGTGTGGGTGTATTGCGCACGTGCAAGAACAAACACCGATTAGAACTGTTGCATGAACTCACACATTGCACCTTTTTCCTTTTTTTCTTTTATTTAATAATAGAGTAGTTCCAAATATATGTTGGGGATATAGAAAATAACCTTTTCTTATGCCCTACAGAAAATATGCATCTCTGCTGCTGCGTGTTAAAGCAACAAAATACATCATAAGGGCAGCTATGTAGCAAAACATTTTTCCAGAGCTCTAAATGCTAGGTTGGGGTACATTTTCCGCAAAAGTTCAATAAAGAATTACTGGTTAATGTAAACCACCTTCCAGAGACATGCTAAGTAAAAACATATTGAAATTATATTGTAAATAGTAAACAGCATTTGTGAATCAGTCTGTTTTGAAATGAATGTATACAATGATTATTGCTGTCACCACAACCCCTGTTTTACCATTGTCACCATTCCACATTGTCTTCTTAATGGCCCAATAATGTTTAATTAAATTCCACTAAACGAACTGCAGTACACATACTGCTAGTTCCTTCAGGAGAAGAATGTGGCCATGTAGTTTGCAGCCTGGTATGTTACAAGAAATGTTTTCCTGCTCATTCTACTTTACAGGTTTTATCTTCTGAATGTTATTTGGGATCACCTAGAATTGTTATGAAATGAGATGCAAATATGTATGGTAGTCAGTCTCAAGTATGGAATGAAGACATTGGCAATTATAATTCCTGTTCAAATCTAGTTCTTAAAGCAGTAGTTAAAAGGTTAAACAGGAGATGCCCATTAAAGCTTACATTTTTATACAGGAAGTCTCACATATATATTGATCAATTTGCATTCAACATTATTCATTTATGCACATGGTGAGAGATATAGATGTATGCTGCTTTATGCTTTTTACTAATGCATGTAGTAATTCATCTATTTACTTATGGAATGATTCTCTGCATAGCTGAGCACATAGGTAATGAGTCGGTATGGAAACAAAAAACTGGGAATGACTGATATTTAAGTATTTCATTGTTCTGGATATTAACCCAGGGATGTAAAGAGGTGATGTATACTGAAGAGTTGTTGTTTGGCATAATGGTTTAGGTATTTACCTCCCACATACATGATCCAGAGTTTAATTGGCACTTTTGAAAGGAAAATTGGTTAGGCTTAAAATGGCCTTCAAGGGCAACTAGCATAGTAGTTACCTATGAACAAGTGAACCCATTTCTCGGGATGTGTGACATGCTGTGTAGCATGACAGTGGTGACAGACCACTCCTTAAGGCATTTTTACCTCAGTACAGAGCTAAATGTAACTGCACAGTAAAATATGATTTAACTTATTTTGCTGCATACTATCCCTGCACTCTTGTCTACCATCTTGACTCAGAGTAATTCATAAAAAACTTTCAGTCTGTATATAAGACAAAAAACAGGGTCATTAACATATTGTAGGCATGAGCTGAATCTGGTGTTTTGTGAACTACCACTTCAGTAGGCTGTCAGCTTCACTGGAAGAGGGAGAGCAAAATTTATTTCTAGAAAAGGGAGGGACGAGTTTAGTTTTAGTAGCTTCTATCTCAGTGGACTCCTTTGCAGGACCTTTTATTTTTTTCCCTACCATGCATTCAGTTTTTCATTTTGCAGCACTAACAAAATGTTCAGGTCTATCAGCTGGTAATGTATTAATAAAGAAGGGGATTATTACATGACTAGATTCTTATGGGTTAGCCATTGGAACCACCTCTAAGTCCAATGCTTGTGTTTTTATGAATGGCCTACATTCAGGGAGGGGCTGATTACATATGTACTTAATGCATGCACTACAATAGACTGGATTCAATAAATCCTACATGGCTCATTAAAACTGTGTGCACATCATGCATAGTCATGCACATGGTAGCACACTGATCTGTATTTAGTAAGCAGCTCTACACAATTTGTAGAGCTACACAAACACAGTAAACATTGTGGCATGCTAATTACACCGTAAGCAGCTGAATTGTGTGCTAATCAACCAGTTCAAGATGGAAGAGTTATTCAACCAGCTATAAAGCAATCATGTACACTTAATGTAGCCTTTTGGCTTGTATTTCAAAACCTATCAGAATACAGCCACAAAAACTATGCTGGAAGGAAAAATGTTAGGGACTGCTGCTGCTCTTCTTGTTGTGTATGTGCAACAGGCTCACGTCTATGCTGCTGCTGTTGCTGATAGACCTTGGGCAAGGAGGAGAATGGTATTTAGACCCTATTTAACTTTTCATGGCCTGAATGAGGTGGAAATAGTAGAGTGATACAGGGTGGATAGAAACACACTCCAGGAACTCTGCAACCTCTGTCATCCTCACGTGAGAACAAGGGCAAGCTGAAGGGAACCAATCAACTTCACCTCCTTGGAGACCAAGGTATGTGTAGTACTTAGAATATTAGTTACAGAAACACTTCAGAGACCCGCAGGAGGTATGCTGGGGGTGTCACAGGCATCAGCATCCAAGATCCTGGACCAGTTCCTGAGTGCTTTGCTACAGCATACCAGTAACTACATGTATTTCTCCCATAACCCTGAGGACAGAGCTAGAACTATGCATGAATTCTACCCAATAGCACACTTTCCTGAAGTCTTGGGTGCCATAGATTACATGCATGTTGAGATCAAAACGCCACTAGGGGAAACAGGGAAGGGTCTACCTTAACAGAAAGGAGTTCCATTTCATTAACTGCAAGGTCATCTGTATTGCTAAAGGAATCATCCTAAATGTTTCTGTTTGTAACCCTGTCAGTTATCATGACTCCCATATCCGGCACAACTCACAGCTCTTTCAGATGTTTTCCAGGGGTGATATCCCACAGGGCCATTTCCTGGGGGATGTAGTGTATACATTCAAGCAATAGCTGATGCCTCCCATCAGTAATGTACATACACCCGCAGAGAAATGCTATAATGAGGTACATGCCCAAGTAAGAAACATCATAGAACATGTGTTTGGGCTGCTGAAGTCATGATTTCTGTGTCAAGATACATCAGTGGGTGCTCTGCAGTATGACCACAGTGCTTGTGTTGAAATTATCAAAGTCAGTGCTATCCTACACAATATCATACTGCAAAAACAACTGCAACAGGAACACCAAGGGCTAGGAGCAAACATCCCACCATCACTGGCAAGATCACCACAGCCACACGCAGGTGATGAGTGACAGGGGGAAACACCAGGTACTGTGGGTGTAGGTAGATGTAGGTGTGCACAATATGGCCTCACACTGGCCAAAAGGCAATGGATAGAACACATGCTAAGCACCTAAGAGGTACATCTTTCATCCGATGGGCATACATACAGTAAAATTGATGCCAGGAAACATTCACAACCTTTACTTACTAATGTAATGGCTTTATATTGATAGCATCAGACAGAGTAAGCCTGGAATGACAACAGTTGTAACTGCAGAACTATCAAAGAAAGTAATTGTTGAACCTATAAAAGAAAAAAAAATGTGTTAGAACATGAATAAATGTCAGATATCTACATACTGTTACTTGAAAATGTACCTAAGTAGAATGAGTGTGAGTTGTCTGGCAATGACATCGATATGGGACATGCCTGACTTATATAATATATACTTCTACAGTTTATCATCTAACATGACTCAGGAATCTAAAATACCCAGTATAGCAAATTCAGTCCAAACTTTACTTTTCCCTACATTCTCACAAGTGAAGCAATAAATATGACTTCCATATCAATGATTTCAAGGTAGGAATCACAATACTAAAATGCTGAAGTAAATCAGAAAAATATTGCAAATAACATCACCAGTATATATCCTAAGCACTCATTTAGCTTTCCACCCCGTGCATCAGACAATATGCATATGTAACCCTGAATCAAAAAGATAGAACCAAGGATGGCACAGTTATCATCATTTGCACAGGGTAGGGGTCAGGGGCATGAGGCCAAGGCTGACAACAAAGTAGTGAGTGTGTGTGAGTTAGAAACACAAGCAGGCAGGAATGTAGAGTATATCAAATGGCCACTGACACAGAATGATCCGCAACCCTCATTAATGCTTCATGTAGCTAGTATGTGTAGGTGTCTGTATGGGCACTCAATGTGAAACGCGTTTGAGTGTCTGGATGAACACACTCCAAGCTTTGTGCTATCATTTCATCTTTGCATGTTGGAGAGGTGTGAGCCATGATAGAGGTCATTGTCCATGATTGCAAGAACTAGCTTTGCCAGAAGTTGCACTGACATGTCCATGCCCATGGTCAGATATAGTGGTGCAACCTGAATGTGATCAATGTGCGCTGGATGAGATCTCCTCATGACTAGGTGCAAGTCCATAAAATTGTGGCTTACCACATCTGGGTGTGGACACCTTAACTACTGAATGAGCAGTGGAAGTAGTGCCACTACAGGAGCAGGAATGGGTACGGCCACACAATTAGAAGAGCAGGACTGAGCCTGGCCATATTGGTTAATACCAGATGATGTTGTAACCCTTCAACCATGTGCAAGCTGTCCCCCTTCCAGGACATGTTCCATAACAGACACTGCCCATTCTATTATGACATTTATCCGATCCATTGAATTGGCCACACAGTAGAGGCAGCCTCACACATCAGATTGTGCCACATCTAGATCCCTAAGCATGTCCTCAAATGCCCTAGCAGAATGTGACTGTGCCTCTGTGATGGCCCTAAACATATGTTGAGTGGCACATAATGACACACAAACATCATATGCTGGGTGGACAACAGGCCTCTTCCAAGCAACCCTATTAACCATCCTACATGGCCCCTTGCCCAAATGTTGACTACAGACAGAGTCTACTGGCACTCAAACCACCATAACCACACTTTCCTAATAAACTGTATCACCCTCAAACTGTCTACTATCTGAGGGCTCAGTGGAATGGATATGCATAATCATACTTACTGTGTCTGAAGAAAATCCAAGGGATGTGTGAGTCACAACCTCAGAGTCATATTCAACCTCTGCACTCCCCCGATTGTACCTCCATTTGGCCACCATTATCATCAGAGCCTTCTGATACTCTGATATCAGGTGGTAAGAGTCCTATACTTCCACTGTCAGGTTCACCTGTAATAATAAGCAACAAACACAGGAAGGAAATTACTATTCCCATAAATATTAACACAAAGTGTCTGCTGAAAACTAACACAGCTTGCACAATTGTAAATGTTACAGCAACACAGACACTCATTACACACTTCTCACACATACAGCTAAGATATGTATATATATATATATATATATATATATATATATATATATATATATATATATATATATATATATGTGTATGTGTATATATATATATATATGTGTGTATATATATATATATATATATATTTATATATATATATTTATATATATATATATATATATATATATATATATATATATATATATATATATATATACATAGGTTCATAGGTAGGTGCTAGGCTATTGGTCCTAGGGCCTATTCAAGCCTAGCCAAAAAGGTACCCTTGCTTTTGCCACCCAAGAAAATTATTTTCCTGTGCCCTTGTCAAGTAGAACCACAGAAGTGATCCCCGGGGTGAATTTCTTTTTACCCATCCAATCATCAAGATTTTTCTTGAAGAGTGCTAATGAGGAGCTCTGTTTGACATAGATAAGTAGTCTGTTCCAGAGTATGGGAAGTCTCTGGGACAGGAATCTATCCCTCCAACACGTTCTGGTTTTTGTGGTGACAAGGTTTAGGTCCCTAGAGCATGCAGCTCAGAGGGATTGGTATTTCTTTAAGTGGAGTATGTCCAACAGCTCTGGGTTTGACATAGCTTTGTATGTTAGGCAGGGATTGCCTATGAGTAGGTGATATGCGATGGAGTAAAGCTGGAGTTTTTTGGGTTGGTCTGCGTAGGGCATCCGTTTGAGGCCAGTAATCCTCTTTGTGAGGTATTTCTGTGGCCTTTCCAGTTGTTGTAGATGACTTATGAGGTACATTCCAAAAGGGGCGTTGTACTCTATAATGGGTCTAATGAGTGATGAGTAGAGGGGAACAATGACCTCTTTTTTTCTGGATGAGAAACCTTTTGTGATGACGTGTGCCATGTAGAAGGATTTCCTGACCACTGTGGTGATGTGATTATCAAAGGAGAGACTACTGTCCAGCTGTGTCCCTAGGTCTCTTATCACACTTTCGGTGTTAAGTAGACTACCGCCTATGTGGTATTTCATGGGTACAGAGTTTTTACCAAAGGGGATGACAATGCACTTTTTGGCATTGAGCTTGAGACCATGGCTTTGACCCCAGGCATCTGTCTCAGTGAGGCCCTTTTGTAGGAAGTCCACATCATTAGGAGTTCAGATTATGGCTCTGAGTTTGCAGTCATCTGTGAATTTAGTTAGCCAAAGACCTTCTGTGTTAGCCTGTACTTCAGAAAAGTAGATAGCAAACAGGTGAGGACCCAAGACTGAACCCTGTGGTACTTCACTTGTCACTGGTCTGAAGTCTGATTTGGAGTCTGCTGCTTTCACAGTGTGGGATCTGTCAGTAAGCCAGTTGGCAACCCATCTTGTGACATAGGGATTTATACCTAGTTTAGTGAGTTTATCTATAATTCCAGAGTGGGGGATGGTGTTGAATGCCTTGGCGAGATCTAGATAGGCTGTGTGAACCACCTTACCCCCATCTATGGCTTTGGTGACTGCTTCAAAGAAGTCTATCAGGTTTAGGAGACATGATCTGCCTTTTACAAACCCAAACTGTGTGGGGTCCAGAGTTTAGAGATCTCCAATGTCTTTGTTTAGGAGTTCCATGATGGTACGTTCCATGGCCTTGCAGACCAGGCTCATCAGGCTAATGGGGCGGTAGTTCCTGGGGTCTGTTGTGTCCCCCCCTTTGTGGAGTGGGATAACCATCATGGTGTGCCATTCAATGGGCACAAAGCCTGAGGTGAGGCTGTGATTGAACATGGTACTTAGGTGGGGTGCCAGTTCATTCTGTAGTTCATGTAGAAGGCAGCCTGAGATGTTGTCAGGTCCCATGGATGCTGTGTTCTTGGCTTTGCAGAGTGAGGTTTTTACCTGTGCAGCCATGATTACAGGAACTTTACATTCTTCTGGTATAAAGATGGGCCCTTTAGGGGATGAGAGGGGGATAAAGCTAGCACTGAACCTATCTGCCAGGATGTTGGCAATATCAGTTGGTTCTGTGTATTTAGTGTCATTGTGCTGTAAGCAGATCTGAGTGTTGCCACTGAGATTCTTGACATAGCTATAGAATGCTTTGTGGTTGTATATATATATATATATATATATATATATATATATATATATATATATATATATTTATTTAGATAGATAGATAGATAGAATTCCTAGTACTAGCAAAATTATATTTTAGTGTATAGCCTTTAATGCTGCCATATGTAAACTTACCTAGAAGCTGCTCCTGGGACACACACGGCCTCCCAGCCACTTCAGTACTGACATTAAGCACATTTTGCACACGCTCCCCTAAGCTGTCAGGATTTCTGACAGTGGATAGGAACTCCTCATTTAATGTCAGTGGTGGTTCAGGAGCAGGAACCCCCCCCCCCACCCCCATTGCCAAGTGTTCTCAGGGAACTGCAACCACCCTCCTCCGTGCTGATGAAATCATATCAGTGGTCCAATGCCACAGCTGATCATAATTGTGACTACGACCACCAACTGCATTTTCATCTGCAACTAACTGGTTCCAAATCTTCTTTCTGGCAGCCATATACACCTGGTTTCTCTTAAGCAGGAAAGCTCCATGCTGGCTCAGTACCTAGACGATGATCTCATTCTCAGTGTCACTAAAAGGAAGTTTTTATGGATTTGTAGGCTTGGGTCCCATAATCCTATGTGACATGAAACAGATAAGGACAAAACCCATTAATAATACATAAGTAATGTATTTCTTCACAAAGGTAATATGTATATGTACCATTTGCCAACATAAAGCAATTGAAACACACTTCTCATTTAGTATAGCAGAATGGTAGGCATCTCTCCCACCATCCCACACAAATGCAGACTTGTACAAACCAAGGAATACCCCACACAAGTATTGTGTGTGTGTATATATATATATATATATATATATATATATATATATATATATATATATATATATATATATGGGATCACTTCATAATCTCGAAAGTTTGAAATACCGAATTTCAAACTTTCGAGACTATATAGCTGAAACTCCTAATTACCGAAAGACCAGAAGCGCGAATTTCAAAATCCCAATCATCGAGAGTTTGACATTCGTGCTTCTGGTGTTGCGGTATGGTGGAAGGTCAGGTAAGTATCTATGTTTAAATGTGCTGGTTAGGGATTGGTGTGTAAGTGTGTGTTGTGACTGTGATGTGTGTGTGAGGGGAATGTAGGTGTGTGGTGGTGTTTCTTGTGTATGTGTATGCAGTGCGACCTTGGAGCTAGAATATTTAAGTAGGGGGGTATGTGGGGTGCAGCCCCCCACATGGGGGATGCAGGGGGGCTTGGCCCCCTGCTTGTCTCTGGTTTAAGTTTGTGTGTTTGTGTTCTGGGGACGTTGTGTGTATGTGTATGTGTGCGGTGTATGTTGAGTGTAGTTTTCGGTAGTTTGAATTTTGCGGTTTTGATGTTTCGGTATTTTAGTGTTTTGGGAATTTGGTCTCGGGATTTTGGGCATTGGTAGTTTGGGTTTTCGGGACTTAGCTGTGGTTCCATATGCATTCATATATATATATATATATATATATATATATATATATATATATATATATATATATATATATATGGTTACCTGGAGAAATCCAAATGAGGGCCCGAGTGTGCTTTACACACGTGTTTCCCTATTTTCATTTGTAGTGGCAAAATAAACTGTTTATTCCTTGGACTCGGGCACTCATTTGGATTTCTCCTGCAAACTTTTGACTTTGGTTCTGGTTTGTGTTGTTCGCTTGCATCTCAGTGGTTGGGATATATGGTTACCTATTAGAAAACTGAAGTTACAGAACTTCGAATACCGTATGGTCGACACCATAAGATCGAAGTTCCATAACTTCAAAATTTAAAAAAAAAGCAAAAAACAAAGACAACGTACCCTGATGGATTAAAGCAGGGGGGCAAGCCCCCTACAACCCCACACCCCCCGCTACGTAAATATACCAACTCCGAGATTGCTCTTGAATGCACTACGGTGCAGAAAGATAAGATTTCCCTTTCCTACACTGTAGCGCAATCTCGGAGTTGGTATATTTAAGTAGCAGGGGTGTGGGGTAGCACAGCTCCACAAGTGGGGGGTGCAGGGGGGGCTTCCCCCCCTGCCTACACCCTTTACTTTTCTTTTTTTATGTTAATTTAGAACATTTCGAATTTTTAATTGTTCGATCATTAAAGGTCGACCTTTAGTGATTCGAAGAATTGAAAATTTGATGTTCCAATATGAACCCTACATATATATATATATATATATATATATATATATATATATATATATATATATATATATATATATATATATGTGTGTGTGTGTGTGTGTGTGTGTGTGTGTGTGTGTGTGTGTATATATATATATATATATATATATATGTGTGTGTGTGTGTGTGTGTGTGTGTGTGTGTGTGTGTGTTTTCAACACAATTATCATGCTGTCTACACATTTTCAACACTCAAAAAAATGTTAGGCATCTGTAGAAGTACCCATTCAGTCAACATTCATATAGTGAAGTCTGAAAATATACGCCATCGATTACTGGATGACAGTTATTATGGACAAATAGTAAAAAAGTCAATTTATGAATGTCAATTTTCACTGTGCCCATGACTTCTGTGTATGTTGCCCTGTGCCTGTTGAGAAACCCAACAGTGTCAACAACGTGTACGTTACCATTTCTCTCCAAAGGCAAATTTTAAGAACATTAATTGTGCATAATTAGAGCGTCTTCTGTGTGTTGACATGTGTGAATGGGCGTTCCTTCGTGGAAGGTTGTGCATTAGGCCCAGCAAGCCAGCACATAAAAATCTACTGCCAATCATTAGCGGACCGGAGTTCCGCTGTGGCGACCCCTAACCGTGAAAAGCCGAAAGACAGTTGAGTTTAGTTGTGCATAATGTATAACCTGTCTATGTCACAAATGTAAATGACTGCCACAACTGCCTATGCCAACAGTGAAGTATAAGAAGTGCAACCAGATAAATCCCCTTTTTCTCCTGGCTATATAAATATATCTCTAACAGTTTGCAAAATATAACATTTCCTTGAATAATAGAAGCACACCTTAACAAAATAAATGGCTCTGCAGAGAAATCACCTTCAAAAAATACCAACAATCTTCTGATTTGTCCGAATACACACGTCTCCTCACTTTCAAGTTTCCTAGCTACTCAGTTACCTTTTTATAGCATAGATTCAGCCCTCTGAGCACTGTGAAGATGAAAATGTGATGTGAACTCATTATAATGGCTGAATACTAAACTTTTGTTTTTGTGTAGCAGATGTAAAGCGTTTATATCACGTTATCGAAAGATGAAAATAGTGAATGCTATTTCATCGGCCCCAGAACATCTAAACATGAAAATATCGAACATTCAGAACAACAAATTTTTTCCCATGGAAAAAATTTGCTGCTCCAAAACAGATACACACAACACAAGCACATCAAACAAACAGCAACCACACACATACACTTAAATTCCTACATCTACTGCTACACTAAACTAAACACACTGCTATCTACCCACTTACCTTAACCCAAACCCTAACCCTAAGGTCCATCACTATCGCACACTCACCTAACCTGCACCCTAACCCTAACTCACTTAAACGGCCCCTATCCCTAAAGTCTGTCACCATCGCACACACACCTAACCCCGCGCCCTAACCCTAACTCACTTAACCCACCCCTAACCCTAACGTACAAACAATCGCACACTTACCTGAACCCAACCCGTAACTTTCCACCACAGCGCTAAGAATAGCGAAGCCACAGAAACGGCCAACCGAATTCTTTCCCAAGGAAAGAATTCACTGTTCTGCAGCTTTGCTATTCTTAGCGTTCGCTGAATAGTGTTCAATATCAGAACATTCGAAGTTTTAATACTTCGATGTTCTGATATAGACCCGATGTAAACATAGAGTAGGTTCTACACCATCAGTAGGTTGTAATGGCTTGCAACTGTGAATGATTAGTGTGAGTCAAGGAAAACTCAACAGCAATTTGGACAACCTTCATTTAAGTGGTTATGACAGTGAGGGTACACTTACACATTGTGGAACTAACTTCAGTGAGCATTTAAAGAAAATAAAATGACACACAAGCTTTTGGTACATAATAGCAAAAATAATCTTCCTTTGCCAAAAACTGCTGTTCACTGTTATGTAGTTTTATCACACATTTAAAGCAAAATGATAGAAAATACAGTATCAATTGCATGTCTGATATTAAAGCAGAGATAAGGGAAGAATGACCAAAATACAAGGAGAAGACAGAGCTGCATTGCTGCAAATATATTTGTAAATGGTTGTGTGATCACTCATTGCAGTAAATATCTTAACCACACATGTGCAACCAACTGAGAATGTCCAAGTGTATGAACTGTAAATACTGGTTATGAAATGTGAATTGCTTGTATGCACATGATTTTGTTGGGGTTGCAAAGGAGGACCTGTGGCAAAGACAGATAACACACTATAACTATGTCTTCTAACTGTGATATTCAAAACCAGCATTAATTATTTCAAATTTGCTTAATTTTTTTTTCTTTTATTTATTTATTTTTTGGCTTTAACATTTGTGCAACATGCGAGTTAGTGCAAACACTGTTAGCTGGTTAAAAATTGAAAAATTAATGTTAGTTGCCTTATAAAGCTCAAGCACACTCAGCAGCATTGTGTGATGATTGGCAATATGGATTGTAATGACTGCAGAAGTCACAACTGTTACCCAGTTGTCTCTCTGGCCCAAGGTGTAAATGTGCTGAAATAAACAAAAGATAAGATAGGTAAATTAGAGTTGGGGTCCCACAGAAGTTATTTTTTTCGTTAGAGTGCTCATAATGATTATTTACAAAATAATACCATTTCGCTTATGTCTTTTACATTTGCATGTTTCCTACCTATGCACAAATTGGAAGATTTAATTGGGTTTGCCTTCTTTGCACAAACAGGATCAGCAGTGATGCATGGCCATCAGCACTTTGGACAGTACTGAGTGAGGAAAATACACCTATCACCTAGATTTACCTGTGGTACTAGGTATACGTACAATGAGTTCATGGACAGAACACAGGTAATTCAGGGCTCTAATCCAGCACGATATACTTTTTTTAGTTAGGGTAACCCACCTGTAATTTTTCCAAAAAAAGTGATTATAAAGGTAACACTGCACACCAATAGATACATAAAGCAGGTTGACAGGGAATAGACATACTGTTTGGTACCATATGTATTTTGTGTGTAACTGGTTTATCATTACAATGATGATTATGTAATAAAAAATGCAGTTGCATATCTTTGATAGACACAATAGTTTACTGACAAAAAATCTACACCTCTCCCATAACCCAAGTATAACTGCAAAACAGAAAGTATTGTGAGGTATGTACCACAATCACAAATCTATTAGTAAAGTAATGCAAGTCTATACATTTCCAGTCTATTGTCAGACTTTACTCCTGCATCACACCTGGGATTGCATAAGTCAAGACCTTGTAATGTCACACACATGCAGGCTTAATTGAAGTATGACACCAGTTCCTCTTTTAACTGTATATCAGTGATGACCATGATAGGCAAGCACTTCTTCTGTGGTAACGAGGAACAGACACAGGTGTGGAAAGATGTACATTAACTTTTACATAGGTTTGAATCCCACCTTGTACAAATCACTTTTATCACTATGTAAGTCATCTCATTGATTCCTCCAAAGACCTGACTTAAAAGGCAAGTCGTTTACCATTTCAATGTTGACCGAGAGACAAAGTATGACCACGTGTAGCAGCACACATGCCATAAATTAACAGCAAATGTCAAAATAACATTGCTGTTTCATAAAATCTCTTCCTCTTTGTTTGGTAATGTTTCTCACCACTTAACATCTTGGCGTGGCATGGTTGTGTGTGTTTGTAAAACAAGATATAAATTGGAAAGAAAATACTAGTATTTGCAGACGTGTCAGGATATGGGAAAGATGGTACCAAATTCAGGTCACAGAGTTTGGGAATGGAGGAGTCCAGAATATTTTTTGCACTCCTCTTGAAGTGCTACAGCCATAGGCTGCTGCATGGGGACTATGCTGGATCTCAGTATAAGGTTAAGGCCTGGAGCAGCCTAGTCAAGGCTGTCTCCAGAGCGACTGGTATACCACACACTGGGGAGCAATGCATAAACCATTACAGTGATCTGAAATGGCACAAGCAGGCTCAACTCAACCAGTGGCTGGACAAGTTTGGAGCTGCTAACATCCCACAGTTGTTTAAGTACGAAGATAAATCAACTTTAAATGTTGCAGAAAACTACAGTTAGCTAAAACTGTTATGCATAATGCATTCATGTCTCTTTTTCTCTCCTTTATTTTACAGTTGCACAAGGATAATTCAACAAACAGTGAGGCACATGCTGAGAGATTGGAGTCACTCAGAGAGGCAAGGGGTATGTGTGTAGCACAAATGAACAGGCTTGTATTAAATAATTTGGTATTATATAGAGTAATAGCAACTTAAGCATGCAGATCTTAACTGTAAAATCAAGCACACTTTCTTCTATAGATCTTGGTAATTGCATTAAACAAGAGTAATACTGCCTTCAGAGTAGGTGTGTTTAATTCCCACAAGTAATCCATATATCCACATTTAACAAATATCATTTTTAATTTTTAATTGCAACAAAATTGACTCTAATGCCATATTGTCAGTTTAATCTGTTGTGTGTTTTAAAGCACATATGGAATATCTGCATATTCCAAGGATTACTTGTAGCAATTCATAATCCTTTTTGAGATTGGGACAGCTATATAGCTAATATAATAATAAAAGTGTATTTATTGTAATAAACCATAAATGTGATATATAATGGTTCTAATCATCTTTTCTTTTTTGTCTCAACCAACCTTCTCTCTCTTTATTTTGTTTTGTTAAATAGAAACACACTGTTATGGTGTCAGACTTTTCTGCCAAACAACAAATGCTTTTCACCACAGAGAGGTAGGCCAACTACTGCAGATCAGCCTGCCAACCCTCCACCAGCTACTGCACCAACACACAGCATATCTGGGATGCAACCTTCCATACTGCCTTTGCAGCCCCTACACTATCTGACCCATGCACAACAGGCAGAATTGCCCCAGCTGCTGGTGCATTGGTACCCTCCAGGAGTATTGGTGGAGGTGCTGTTTACATTACCCACTAAGAGCTGCCAGGGGATAGTGGATGATGTTATAAAAACTGGCATCGGTGCCCACATTACCTGCCTGAAGAATGAATGAATGGAGAAAGAGACTCACACATCAAGCAGTCTCACAGGTAACCGAGGGGAATATTCCACGATTTGCAGAACTGAATTTTGATGGTTTGATGTTGATGGAGAGGTGTTTGATGGAAATATCTTTCAACATAGTAATATAGACCCCAGTTATCTCTGCACAATGCTGCTTAAACTCGCTGAACTAAAGGCACACAGAGTTAAAGCAGAGTAAAGGAAGTACTTTGAAACATTTACTCTGACAGTTCTTTAGACTGCAGAATGTTACAAAATTCAACTTTCGATGTTGAGTGTTGACATAAATCACTTGACTGAAGGGTTCAATTCCAGATGCATTTCACATAATTTCTTTGTGTATTGATATATGTATGATATGTTTAATCAAACACATCTTAACATTT